>NC_067138.1:93435151-93710151 GCF_903995435.1 Acomys russatus | reverse complement strand
CCCTTTAGCTGTTCTTGAAAGGATGATGTGATTTATATTGATATTAAAGAAATAACAGGATCTCACACATCCCGATTGATAAAGCAATTTACCTACAGTGAATGAAATTGAATAGAAGCCAACAGTGTGGACCCAGGAATAGTCTTATAGGGATTCAAACTGGCTACTGCCTGCTTATTAAGTGTGGCAAAATATATAATTCTTAGTGATCTAATTTCCCACATATATAAAAACAGTTTATGCCTCCATTGTCAAAAACGAGAAAATGGTGATAATCACAGAAAACCACAACTGGATACATCACAGAAATCAATGGACAGAAGGTGAGGACAGCCTCACGTGGCAGACCTGTACCACCCCTCCTGCATCTACATTTCAGCGAATATTGGAGAAGTACAGTAGGATGATTGTAAGACACAGACTATCAGGAGGATGATTGTAAGACACAGAATATCAGGAGGTCTGCTGTAAAACACTCTCCTAGAAATGCTGCGCAGACAAGAATGGCTCTACGGCAGCATACTGAGCACATTACCCTGGATTGCATCCATGTTAGCAGGTCACAGAAGTGGTGCCACCTTTAGACTAAGAACTATAAGTAACGAAGGCCTTCTGGGAGAATACTCAGCCTCTCTCAGTGGTGAGTCCCCTTATTGTCAAATACAGAGTTTTCAGCCCTGAAATCATATATATATAAACAACAAAAATATTTAACTGGTTATAGCTGTATATTTGTGCATACTCACACATACGTGTATATGTGCGTGTGCGTGTAACAGTAAAAATCAAAGAATAAGAAACTATTAATCTGAGAGTTGGGGGAGACATGGAAGGTACCTGGGAAGATCTGAAGGAAAGGAAAGCAGGTGTGTGTGTGTGTGTGTGTGTGTGTGTGTCTGTAATATAATTAAAACATATTTAAAAGAATTTTTAAAAAATTTATTTCATGCTTTCAAGGTTATTATGATATTCATGTGCCAATGGAATTAGTATAATCGTATACAGTATACAAAACCTGAATAAATAAGAAATTTCTCATCTTGTGCATTGTTTTTGTATTTTGGAATCTGTACTTGATTTTTGCCAAAAGCCAAGAAGCAATTAGGCTTTAGAATCTATTCATTACTTGTCTGTAATTAGAGGATCACCGTGAGGCTGAAGTTACTGTAAACTAACCCTTACTTCCCTAGTTACTTTTTTTTTTTTTTTTTTCTGAGACAGGATCTCTCTGTGTAGCTTGGCTGTTGTGGACTCACTTTGTAGACCAGGCTGGCCTCGAACTCACAGCGATCCGCCTGCCTCTGCCTCCCGAGTGCTGGGATTAGAGGCGTGCGCCACCACGCCCAGCTCCCTGGTTACATCTTACTCTGTGCTCCACACAACGCCTACTTCCTTTCAGTCTTGATCACATCCCACCCCTATGCCCGCAGCTCTACCAGGATGGCACTTCCTCAGGAAAAAGGGGCATTTGTACCTCTTCAGATGTTCTGGCCTGAGCCCTTCACGTGTGCCTTGTTCTGCTGCTAGAGAGACCTCCTTTAGGTTATAAATCAGGAAAACATGAGTGAATATGGTAGTAACATGGGCTTTAGTAAGGAAAATAAAATCAAAGCCAAGACATCTGGTCTGATGAGGTCTATTTTAGTTTTGAAAGTTTCAGTAAAACCTTATGAAAATATAAAACGTATAAGTTCATATATTTATTAACTAGGGGCTTTACTATGAATAATAATAGTAAATGTAAGTAAAGCATGTTAAATAAGTGGCTAAAAATAATGACCAGCTAATCTAGCATTTTCTGTGGAAATGCATGGTTAAAACAAATTTGCTAGCATTTCAAAACAGATATTTCCATGAGCCAACGACTCCTTTAATGGTATATTTATTTCCTTAAAGTTCTCTCTCTCTCTCTCTCTCTCTCTCTCTCTCTCTCTCTCTCTCTCTCTCTCTCTCTCTCTCTCTCTGAAAATACTGAATGGAGCCTATTTAATGTTAAAAGATAGAATTCTTGACTCTTAAACAAAATAGCCGTCTCGTTCCCTTTCTTCATGATTGACATGAAGTTGTTGTTACATGCAGTAAACAGATCAAACTGATGCAGGTAGAAGCCCGGTCAAATGGCATAAGCTAGGAAGAAAAATGTCTAGAGAGGATAAGGAGGCCCCTTCCTACGTGACGGAACAATGGGATGTGGTGCAGCGGGGGACGGGGGGGGGGGGGGGGCGGGGGGCTGATGGGTATTGGGGTGTGGTGGTTTGAATAGGCATGGACCCCATAGACTCGTGTGTTTCAATGCTTAGCCCGTAGGGAGTTATTGGCACTACTATGAGGTGTGGATTTGTGGGAGGAAGTGTGTCACTGCGGGGGTGGGCCTTGAGGTCTCATATGCTCAAGCTATGCCCGTTGTGACGCGGTCTCCTGCTGCCTGTGGATGGAGATGTGGAACTCTCAGCTCCTTCTCCAGCACCGTGTCTGCCTGCGTGCCACCATACTCCCCACGATGATAGTGGACTGAGCCTCTGAAACTGTAAGTTAGCCCCAAATAAATGTCTTTCTTTATAAGGGTCACCATGGGTCGTGGCGTCACTTCAGAGCAACAGAATCCCAGAGTAGGACGAGGGTGGGGGGGAGCATAATTACACACTCACACGGTCCCTGCTACAGATTCGCTACGCTAGCTCTTTCCCTGCTTACTGACTTGTTTCTTCTCCCTTGCTGTGTGCACCCTCCGTGAGGTGGGAAAGATGGCTGATCTGCCCCACTCCCAGACTCCCAGACATCCTACCACCCTGGCAGCTCACACTGGTCTGGCTGAAGCTATCTGGAAAAGCGATTCTAATGGACCAGATTAGGTTAGGTGCTCTCTCTACATCCTGCTAACATCCCCTACCACTACCTAGGTACACTCAGTCACAAACAGGAAACAGAACTGCAGCTTCCCGTGAGAGGGCAGAGGACTTCACAAGCATGAGGTCCAGATTTAATGGCTCCTTAGAGAGAGCTACAATTTTGCTTCTCTTCTGAGCTTCAGGCTATTAGTGCTGCTGAAAGGACAAGACAGAGCCAGTCTGCCTGGGTCCAAAACCCACCTCTGCTAAAGCTATTTTTATAAAACTGTGTCTGTTTCTCAGTTTCCCTCTAAACCTGGCTATCACTCAAATAATCAAGGCTCCACTATATTGTTTTAACTAGTTTCACAGCACAATTCTGAGCAGCATTAACTCTATCCTTAACCCTCCAGGCTAATGTGTCTTTCTCCCAGCACACATCTCAGAGATACTTGAGCCTTGTAGCTTTCCTGCTCCAGCCCCTCTCTCCTGATGTCTCCTGGACCTCTGCCTGTGGCTGAATCCCCTACTTCCTTTTCCCTGGCTGGCAGGAAGTCCAGCCCTATACTCTCCCCTGTTCAGTGATTGGCTGTGTGCTGCTTTATTGGCATATCAAGGGACAACTGGGGAGTAGTGTTTACACAACACTGAGGCAGGAGATTCTCAGACCAAGGATTGTAAGCAGATATGGGGGACACAGAAACCAGCATTTGAATTACACAATAACCTTATGCCTACACACCTCCTTGATCACTGTTGTGTGTTCTGAAATGTGTTCTAGAGCTCGTGTGTTCTGAAATGTGTTCTAGAGCTCATGTGTTCAAAGTTTGGGACCATTCAACAATGTTTAGATATGAGCCCTTGGCGGGTAACTTGGCAGCTTTAATCTCATGAATATGAATTTGTAGCTTAAAGAGCTATTGAGGTGATTAAAAATTAGTGGGTAGGGCTTAGGTTGAGAAAGTAGATTATTGTGGTACGACCTTGAATAGTTTATGTTAACCTTCATCCCTTGAAGCCATTCTTTCTTTAATTCATGTTTCACCATGAGGTGAACAGCTTTGCTGGGTATAGTCATGTGGAACAGCAGCCATTGTCTATCAGAGTTTGAAATATATCATATTGTGCTCTCCTGCGCATCAGAATTTCTATCAAGAAGTCATTATACTGATAATTTGCCTTTATGCATGATTTAGACTTTTCTATTGCAGGTTTCAGTATTTTTCCTTTGTTTGGAGTGCATAGTATTTTAACTATAATATGGTGTTGGGGAATTCTTTTCTGGTTCTATCAGTTTAGTGTTCTAAACAGCTTCTATGTCTGGGCAGCTTTCTCTTCCCTAGGTATGGGAAGCTTTATGTTTAGATTTCATTGAATGTATTTTATTTGCCTTTGGCTTGAACTTCTCCCATCTGCTTATGACTTATAGGCTTCCCTTTGGTGATGTCCCCATCTGATTACTGTCTTTGCCATTGTTGAGACATCTGAATTTATCTACTTTATCTTAACGCTCAGATATTCTGTCTTCAAGTTGATCCATTCTATTGAACACATTCAAGAGACTTCCCCTGGGTTATTAATTTGACTTATTGAGCTTTTCCTTCTTAAATTTCAATTTGATGTATTTCCATCTCTTTATTGAATTGTCTTTCATGTTATATATTGATGTCCTTATTTAATTCAGCTGTTAGTTTGTGTCTCAACCCAGTCAAAAGTTTATTCATGTCTTATGATTTTGTTGAACATTAAAAAAATGTTTTTGGTAATTTAGACAGTTAACTACCATCTGGAATCAATTACTATGGAATTAGTATTTTTAAAATATTTTAACATGTTACTTGGTGGAGGGTACATGTACCTGGCAAAAATAAGCTTTCTTCTTCTACCATGTTGGCCCTGAGGATCAAAGTTAGGTCACAAGGTTTAGTGGCAAACAGCTTTACCTGGAAAGCATCTGGCCAACATGAATTAGTAATTTTCAGAGTTATGTTGCCTGTTTTTTATGGTTCTTTTGTTTGCTTTATTTTATATTTGTTTCTGCATTTAATTTGTGTGTGTTTCTTATTTGGGGCCTGTATATCTCAGAGTAGGTTATTTCTTGGATTTTGGGTTTTTAATTTCTATTAAATCCATCCTGCTCTTTCAAGGAGAGCATTTACAATGTTCAAGTGGGACCAGGAGGGCTAGGTTGCCATAGTGATGAGACATCCCTTCTTCTTCCTGGTCTGGGCATATACTTCAGTGACTAAACCCTCAGTGCTGTGCTCAGGCTTTGGTTCAATCTCTAGCTTTAGACTGAGAGTTGAAGACCCAAGTACAATGAAGGTGCCCTTATGATCATACAATTATAGCAAATTAAAATCAATTGTTTATTCAACTCCAAAAATCTTGTGGAAGTAAAAGATAGGATGGCATAGACTAATATATTACTTATTCAAGGTAGGAATGGACAGGGAGTAATCAGGGAAAAGTTAGCGATTAGTACCAGAAAAGTTGGCGAGTAGGAACTTGCCGGGGATGGGGGAGTTGTCTCAGATTTTTAAAGCTTATATTCATAAGTGTATATTTAATAGGCTTTTTCATGATTCTTCAACTTGCCTCCCTCCCACCCCCTACTTAGCATCTTTCAACACGTCATAAATCAAGACTCATTATTTTTCTTAAACTCGTGGACAAAATAGATGTGCCAGTAGATGTTTATACACAAAGTGGGCTCAAAACTGATAGCCATCAACATCTTCTAACCTCTTCACTTGTTTGCCCAACTGAATTCCTGCAAGTAAAATTTATATGTATTCATCAGCACACATGATGGCACATGCCTTTAATCCCAGCACTCGGGGAGGCAGAGGCAAGCTGATCTCTGTGAGTTCAAGGCCAGCCTGGTCTACAAAGCAAGGCTAAGATAGCCAGGCTACACAGAGAAACCCTGTCTCAAAAAACAAACAAACAAAAACAAAAAAGAAAAAGAAAAGAAAAGACCCCAGATATGATCAGAAAATAGCCATTAGTCCAGAGAAATGGTTTATTTGGAGCAGAGTGGGGAAAAAAGATATAATACTTCATTTTTTAAGTTCCCATCTGACCACCTGAAAGATGAGAATTTCAAAGAAATTTCACAAGAGAAATCCATCTCAAAGGCCTGAAAACATTCCTTTTCATGTAGAGCCTCTAAAGGGTACAAGGCTAAGTGCTTGGTAGCCAAGAAAACATGGGGCTTCTCTGTCTCCTGCTTTTCTCACAAGTGTGGCTGCATCACCCATCTGTCCGTACGCATCCTCCATGTTCTTCCCAGTCCAGCTTACACTGCTCTCCTGAACTGTTCTTTGACCTCTTCTGACTTAACCCCCCACCCATAAAAATATTTATTTTATGGCTGTTGTGAAGGGTGTAGTTTCCTTAATTTTTTTCTCAGCCCATTTGTCATTTGTATGCAGGAGGGCTACCGATTTTTTCTTTTTATTAATCTTTTATTCAGTCACTTTGTTGAAGGTGTTTATCAGCTGTAGGAGTTTTCTGGTGGAACTTTTGGGATCACTTATGTACACTATCACATAATCTGTGAATAGCGATACTTTGATTTCCTCCTTTCCAATGTGGATCCCCTTGACCTCCTTTTGTTGTCTTATTGCTCTAGAAGTTCTTTACCAGCCCTACATCCAACAAAGGGCCAATATCCCAAATATACAAAAAAAAAAAAAAAAAAAAAAAAAAAAAAAAGCAGGAAATTAAATACCACCAAACCAGATAATCCAATTAAAAGTGGGGTACAGAACTAAACAAAGAATTCTCAACAGAGGAACATTGAATGGCTGAGAAGCATCTAAAGAAATGTTCAATATCCTTAGTTATCAGGGAAATGCAACTCAAAATGACTCTGAGATTCTGTCTTACACCTATTAGAATGGCTAAGATAAAAAAATTCAAGTGACAGCACATGCTGGCAAGGATGTAGAGAAAGGGGACGACTCCTCCATTGCTGATGGGAGTGCAAACTTGTTCAACTACTTTAGAAATCAATCAGACACTTTCTCAGGAAACTTGGTAATATTGCTACCTCAAGACCCAGCCATACCACTCCTGGGCCTATACCAGAAAGATGTTCCACCACACAACAAGGACATTTGCTCAACTATGCTCATAGCAGCTTTATTTGTAATAGCCAGAATCTGGGAATAACCTTGATGTCCCTCAACTGAAGAATGAATAAAGAAACTGTGGTACTTTTATACAATGGGATACTACTCACCAATAAAAACAAGGAAATCCTGAAATTTGTAGGTAAATGGATGGAACTTGAATAGATCATCCTGAGTGAGGTAACCCAGACCCAGAAGGACACACATGGTATATACTCACTTATAAGTGGATATTATCCCAACATAGATGCCCTCTGAAAGACTCCACCCAGCCTGGGATCCGTACAGATGCTGGGACTCGCTGCTGGAATCTGGGTGGAGCGCTGAAAGTGGTAAGGAAGAACGGGGGGGGGGGGGATGGAAGGACCCAGAGGGTTCAGGAGCCCCACAAAAAACATCAAGGCTGGTGGATCGGGACCCAGGGGGGCCTGTACAAATTGTTACACCAACCAAGGACAATGCATGCAGTAAACCTAGACCCCCTATTCAGATCTAGCCAATGGACATCTCATTCTCCACAGTTGTGTGGAGACTGGGGACTGCCTCTGATGTGTACTCTGGTGCCCCCAATTTGATCACTTCCCCTTGGTGGGGAGGCCTGACAGGCACACAGACATAGGGGAACAGATTATCCAGATGAGACCTGATGGGCTGTGGCCATATGGTGGAGGAGGAGGTCCCCTTCTGTCCCAGGCCTAGGGGAGAGGAATAGGGTGAAAGAGGGAGGGTTCAAACAGAAAGATACAAGTGAGGGTATAACAATCAGGGTGTAATCTGCATAAATTATAATAAATTAAAATTTAAGATTCTCCATAAAAAAGATTTATTTTGTTTATGTGTATATGTATGTACTCCACTTGTGGGCCAGTAACCACAGAGGCCAGGAGAGGGCATCAAATTCCCTGGAGCTGAATCACAGGTGGTTGTGAGCTGCTCAGCACTGGTGCTTTTAGCAGAGCTGGGGTCCTCTGTAAGAGCAAGAAATGCGCCTAGCTGTTAACTCTTCAGCCCCATTCTTGCTTCTCTTTAATCATGAAAAGCTCCAGGAATTCCTAGTCCAATGAATTCATGTCTCTACCATTCAGTTATTTATAGAGTAACACTCTTGGATTATTAAGGTAAACAGAATGTTTTGCAAACTAAAGTCATTTACAGTTTAATTAGATTACCACAACAAGCAATAACACAAGTATAGTAATGCATGACTAATACCAGCACTCAGGAAGTAGAGGCAAGAGGCCCTTGAGTTCAAGACCAGCCTGAGTTATATAATGACAACCTATCTAAAAAGAAAAAGAAAAAAGAAAAAAGAAAAAGAAAGAAAGAAAGAAAGAAAATCTCTTTTCTAAAATAGGTTTGTTTAGCTGCTTGCTTATTTTTTTTTTTGTTTATTTTTAAATTTGAAATTTACTTTATTCTTTCACATAGTAGTGCACTTTTAAATTTTAGGACAGTTTTATTATTAAAAACATTTAACAAAGTTGCATAACTATGTTCATCAAAAGACACGTGTTATTATGTTCATAGCTGAATTGTGATAAACCAGAAATGCCATAAATATCCATTACTAGTAGAACAAAAAAGTAGTAACATAATAATGTAATGAGATACTATACTTAATAACAAGTACATGCTACTATCATAACTACATTACAAACATTACAGACACAACACTGGGTAAAGTAAACTTAACAGAACAGACTCTACTATGTAACTTTCCAGGCATAAACATGGATCAAGCAGATGTTTTTTTATTAATTTTTTAGAAATACATTTATATTATTACACATATATACAATAAACTACTGACAGCAAAAAGAACCAGGAAACAATCAGGAATTATATAAATGTTACATTCATAGTGTTTTGGCTATTTGTATTTGGCAACCTTAAAAAGAGCATCTTTCCTATCTTGGTGAGTCTAAAATTCTGAATGTAAATCAATATCTCTCATATCTCATCATTATCAAGTTAAAACATCTATCTAGACCTGAAAATATCTTAACCCCTAAACAACAAAGCTTAATTGTAAAACTAAACTATCTGGTCTTCAACCCCATCAGAGACTTGAGAAGAAACAAAATTGATTACCTGAGTATACAGGGAGTGCAGGTTAGCAGCTTCTGAAATGAGAAGATGACAGAGACAGTTGGCTGCCTGAACAGTCACCCAAAATTCTCTATAATGTTGAAGCATCATCTTCAGCTTTCTGGTCCAGTGTATCTGACAGACATATTTGTGAGGCAGGAACTATTGAGGACTTGCTTACCCTGTCTTGGCAGAGTTTGGCCATCAACTCTGCCTGCATCCAAGCTTGCCTATCTTTAGGCAGAATTCTGTCTGTGATAGAAACAAGGACATTTTGCCCAGTGGCTTGTTTGCCACATTTGAAGCCATCTCCATAATGAGGTTCTTTCATGTTCATCATCTTCTTTGAGGTAGGCTGGGTGTTGCCAGGAGTTAACCTGTCCCATTGTAAATCTTTTTGAAATAATAAAAAACATCTTTAAATGCCATATTTTGTATGTCTGTGAGGTTTTTGAAGAGCTTATTCATTTTACCTTATCTTTCTATAGAATCATATCTATCTGTTACACCTAGGATGTATATTCTTGTGATAAAAATAGACTAGTAATTGATATGATCATGATTTGATGAGCTGACACATTACATATAACATTGTATAACTTACTTATCCTTAAACAGCCTACAATAGCACTTTCAAAGTATTGGAAATAAACTTTGATTATACTTGAGTTGTATGGATACAATACCACTTACTATAGTAGAAATATATGTAATGTGTGTAAAGAATACATATGAATACATTTTATGTGTTATCAAATTTGATCTAACTCCTGGCTCTAACCCTTCCTATACCCTCCCACATATCCTCTTTCCAATTTCACTTCAAATCTGTGTGTGCATACAAGTGTGCTGTGTTTGTGCCTGTGCACATGCTTGTGTGTACATGTGTATGTATGCATTCACACACCCACAAACCTACTGAGACTAAATAGTTTTTTTCACGTGTATGTTGATGTTGGCCTCTCTCCCATACAATGGACAGTCTGGCAAGGCCCCACTCCTAAGGAAAGCTGACTTTCCCACAACAGCCACTGACTACCTGAAGCTTCTCAACTAAGAATAGGGCTTTTCAAGGATTCTTGCTTGAATATATAACCAGATTGATCTCATGTAGGCCTTGTGTATGTACCCACAGCTCATGAGAACTCAAGTTCAACTGCCTGTCTTCTCCAAAAGAGACTGTTTCTCAGCTGTTCTCTCTGCCCACTGGCTCTTACAATCTCTCTGCACCTTCTGCAATATTCCTTAAACCTTGGGGGAAGAGTGTGATATAGATGCCACACTTAGGAACGAGCACTTATTCTTTGCATTTTGATCATCTGTGCTTCTCTGTGTCAATTTTTTAAAAATATATTTTATTAATGTATTCATATTACATCTCAATTGTTATCCCATCCTTTGTATCCTCCCATTCCTCCCTCCCTCCCATTCTCCCCTTACTCCCCTCCCCTATGACTGTGACTGAGGGGGACCTCCTCTCCCTGTATATGCTCATAGGGTATCAAGTCTCTTCTTGGTAGCCTGCTGTCCTTCCTCTGAGTGCCACCAGGCCTCCCCATCCAGGGGACATGGTCAAAAATGAGGCACCAGAGTTCGTGTGAAACTCTGTGTCAATCTTTGTCCACTGTACAAAGAAGCTGCTCTGATGGAGGACAAGAGTTGGACTACTTCGTAGTCATAAGGATAAGTAGTTAGAAGACAGTTAGATACTATATCAGTTTAGCAAAATGATAGTGGAAGCTTCCCTCCCAGAACTCATCTCTTCACAGCCATGGGTTCTTGGCCAGGCTTAGAGTACCAGGCATGACTTCCTTTCTGCTGTGTGAGCCTTAAAAGTAAGGAGGTAGCTATTGGCTATCCCCCAAGACATTGGTGTCACTACTACACCAATGTGTGTGTCTTGGTGGATTAGTAAATATTGTGGTTCTCAAAACTCACAGCTTGGTAAGGAAGTCAGCCCCCCGCCCCACCCTTTCCTACTGCCCCCACCCTTTCCTACCGCAGCCTGCCTGCTTGCTACTTTCTATAAAGCTTGTATCGAATTCTTTGGATTCAAGTTGCAGGGAACACATTGAGGGTTCTCGTGTATTTTCCATTGCATTTAAGTCATGGAATACTTTTTCTTTTTTTTTTTTTTAACTTTTAAAATTGTGCAAAAATATATAGAGCATGACTTTTATTATTTGTAAGGATATACTTCAGTGGCATTAAATACAGTTGTAATACTGGGTAACCGTTACCATGCCTGATGCCCAAAACTTTTTGTTATCTCAGTGTAAATGCTGTTTCCATTAAACATTAACTTTCTAGTACCCATCCCCTCAGCCCCTGGCAATCTCTTCTTACTTTCTATCTCTATATATTTGCTCATTCTGGGTATCTCATATAATTTGCAATCTTAGAATCTTTGTTTTTCTATGTCTGGATCATTTCACTTAGTGCATGTTTTCCAGGTCCACTTCATGTGTTACTATTCATCTGCACTGCATCCCTTTCTTCTATTAGAACACATTTAATCTGCCCAGTCATTTGTAGAGAGGCACAAACAATGCCTACCTCTTGGCTACTGTAAGTAGTATTTCTAGAAACATCATGTACCAACACCAGTCTGAGGTGCCAGTTTCAATAGTCTTAAATACAGCCTTTTCTGGATCCCATAGTTTGCTAAAGATCTGCCAAATTGTTTTCCATAGTGGCTGCACCATCTTTCACTTTTACTAAGGATGCATAGAAGGCTCGAACTTCTCCACATCCTTCACGGCACATGTTATTTTTCCTTTAGATACATAGTCATCCCAGGAAGTGTTAAGTGGTACCCTTTGTATTTCTCTTGTGAATAATAATGCTGAGTAGTTTTTTTCTGCCTATTGTTTATATAGCTTAAAAAGATGCATTGGATTATTTCGGGGAGGTTGCTTTCAAGAATTAATTACTAGAGAGATGGCTTAATGGTTAAGAGTACCGAGTGTTTTCCCAGCACCCACATGACGGTTCACCGTCCTCTGTAACTCCTATCCCAGGGAATCCAATGTCCTATGTAAGCTTTTAACATTCCCACCCTATCACCTGGGCATTGGGATTGCTGACATGAGCCAACACACTGAGCTTAAAATTCCTTAATTTTTGTTTGATTTCCTCTTTCACTTGTAACTGGCCTAGTAGGATGTTTTGTAAAAAGCTCAGAGAAATGGACTCTTTGTTTCATTAATGATCTTTTTTTCTCATAATTCTAAACAGAAATTATTTAAAATGTTAAACCTTTTTTGTAAACTAAAATGAGCATTTCTAATGAGTTGTTGAATAGGTGCTTGAGAAGAAAGCGCGTTGTCTATTGTCAGGACATGGAGTTTGATGTAGTCATAATAAAAACAGGCCAGAAGTCACCATGTAGTCACATACTTTACAGTCCTTTTTTGCCCAGCTGATCTAAGGGCTCAGTATGAAGTGGTGCTAAATTCTTCTGTCACTAATGTGTTTTTGTTTTTTCTTGAGGTATAGTTTTGCTATAGCAGTGTGTGCACGCAGGGCCTTTCAGTATGTAGAGTTAATGTGCTATTATTTCTGGAAGGCTTTTATGGTTACAGTCTGAATATTCACTCCTGCTAAGTAGTTATTTGTCTTCTTTAAAGACTCCAAGTTTGGATGTTTGTCTTTACCATCCCGTCTCTCTGACTTATTTTTTTTTTCTTTTCTCAATTGTTTTCTGTCTCTCTGTTTTAGTCTCTTCAGTCTGGTATGGAAAGTAGTCAGGGTCCAAGGAGTAGGCTCATCAGTTTAAAAACTAGCTGCTCCAGAGTGCCAGTCCTTAATTCTCAGTACCCACACAGTGGCACACAGCCAAATATAACTACAGTTCTGGGGTGTCCAATGCTCTCTTCTGGCCTGCACTGACAGTGCACACCCTCACACACATGACACACACATACACAGGCAAAACATTCATATATATCTGAAAAAAAAAACCTGGATAATTTGTAGCCAGATACACACCTCTCACACTTTTAAAGATAGAAAAGTCCCAGATCAATGGGCTGGCTGGTTTTGGCTGGTGAAGGCCCCATTATTAATAGCCAAAAGTCTGTGTACCTTCAGATGGCACAAGGGGCATAATGGACAAGCAGATGCCCTCACACTGGGTTATAAAGGCGTTCATCTCACACTAAGTGTAGGGCCCTCTCAGTCTTCCAAATGTCCTGCCTCTCCTTAGCATCACTAATGTCACATGTGAGAGGCAGAGACACAGAAAAAGTGACAGTAAAGCAACAATTTACCCCCTATGCATCTTGTAATTTTGTCTTTTTAAAAATATTTATTTATTTGGTTTTTTGAGACAAGGTTTCTCTGTTTAGCCTTGGCTGTCCTGGACTTGCTTTGTAGACCAGGCTGGCCTGGAACACACAGTGATCTGCCTGCCTCTGCCTCCTGAGTGCTGGGATTAAAGGTGTGCACCACCACTGCCCGGCTGTAATTTTGTCTTCATTTATAAAATAGCCTTGTCTTTTTCTTTAAAATTTTCATAATTTCAGTAATATTGAGTTTCTTGCAAGTTCTCAAATTTCTAGTCATATACATTAAAGGAGATCTCTCCAAATGGCTGCCTTAGGACATTTAATTCACTTTGGGGGGATTAGTTATGGTTTTCTTTCTTCCTTTTTTCTTTTTTCTCTTTCTTTCCCTCTTTGTTTCTTTCTATCAATCTTTCTTTCTTTCCTTTTTTGAGTAGAAAAGAACTTTTAACAGAAATTCATTTCCATTCATTTATTCTTTTTAGCGGGTGCTGTGTTAGACCATGTTGCTCTGTTGGATTTTATTCCTAAGCATTTGGTGGATGAAAGTCCTCGTTCCCAGAGCTCCTTCCATAGCACTAGGCTGTATAGATTTGCTAACAGTGCCGTATCTCCAAAGTTTAACATATTTTATAGTTATCTCACTTTTTTTTAGAAAAAAAAAAAAAAAAGCAAAGCTTTCCTGAGGTTTTTACTTTCAATATATTTCATTTTCAAACCCCTCCCCATAGGTAGACTTGTAACTTACCAAGTCTCAGGTCTTTGTTGAGCATTTTGGGAACTTATGCTGGATTTATCTTTTGGAGCATCCTTCCTTTGTGCTCTCTTCTCACGCTCATGAAACCACACGAGCCACCTCATTCCATTGGCTGAATTCACAGATTTGCAGGAGCAAAGAAGCTCTGTAGGAATTTGAGAATGCCCAAAACAGGAGTGGAAGCTTTTGGTGGGGACTTGGTTTTTGGCTGTTCATCCCTGCACTTCCAGAGGCTCCTAAAGAGAACTGCTCCAGGGAAAGCTTCAAGGCTTTGGACTCCAGCTGAGGCTTGAGGTTCCAGCTGCTGCTCCAGGTTCCTGCAGCAACTTTGGTGGAATTGCTGGTCTGCTGAAACCCTGCTGACTACGCCAGGGACTGATATCCTTAAGGTTTCATTGTAGTGTTTTTTAAATGTCTTTTTTGTGATTGTTTGGGTTAGTCGGGTTGTTAGGGAGGTAGACTCGCTTAATAAATTCATAATAAAATAAAATTGATAAAAAAATTAAGCCTACACATCTTTATCAAGTTAAAACATCTATCTAGGCCTAAAAACATCTTAACCTTCAAACAACTAAGCTTAACTATGAGACTAAACTATCTGGTTTTCAACCCCATCAGAGACTTGAGAAGGAATAAAATTAATTATCTGAGTAAACAGGAAGTGCAGGTTAGCAGCTTCCAAATGAGAACATGACAGAGGCAGTTTGCTGCCTGAACAGTCACCCAAACTCTCTATAACGTTGGAGCATCATCTTCAGCCTTCTGGCCCAATATATCTGACAGACATATTTGTGAGGCAGGAACTATTGAAGACCTGCTTACCCTGTCTTGGCAGAGTGTGGCTGTCAACTCTGCCTGCATCCAAGCTTGACCATTTTTAGGCAAATTCTGTCTGTGGTAGAAGTGAGGACATTTGGCCCACCTGTTATTAATACATTGTGGCCTAAGATTGACAAAGGTGGAAATCAAGGCGCAGTATCAGCTAAGAATTGAGGGGAGGGAGATATTCCATAGACAAAGGGAATGAAATATTTTGGTTTGTTTGCTACAAGGTCTAAATAGCTCAGATTAGCCTCAAATCCATGGCAATCCTCTGGCCTTATCCTCTCAAATGTTAAGATTACAAGCATATACCACTGTGCCTGGCCCAGCCCCCCACCCTCCAGATAGCCAAGAGCATTTATAGGCAAGCCAGTACTGAATGTGAAACAGTCTGCTAGAAGTCCTACATAAATCTCCTGCTCCCCAAACCAATGATCTCCCATGAGAGCCACCTTAAGGTGGCAAGCCAATCGCAAATTTCAACCTAGTTAGTAGTAGCGTTTTCTCCCTTACCTTAATCACAAATATTTAGATATTTTGACTTGGGAAAAATGTTTATTGATGTATTTCAATGCTATAATAATAGTTACTGTTAAAGCAAAGTAACTTTCTTAAACTCAATGATAAGCGGTTTGAATAAGGAAAAGAATAAGAAAAACTCAACCCCAAATCCCTATGGACAGGATTCACAGTGATCAGGAAAGAAAGGAGATTTCTCTCCCTCTGAGTTATGAAGAAAGTTGAGTAGCACATGTGTCTGGAATGAAGAGTTGATGAATAAAAGATCCGGGGTGGTCTTGTGGCTTCTAAGAAAGCAAGAGATAACCATGCTGCAAGATGAACCAGAGGGGAGGTAGAGCTGGTCCCAGAGGGCCAGAGAAATGGGGCCTCCATCCTACAGAGCTGACAGGAAATATCCTGGGACATGTTATAGATCCATTGTGTGGTGGGGACTATTGGGAGGCTGTGAGGTTCCAGAGCTGAATCAAATGTTTCCCAAGGCTTCGGATACTTGCTCTGAAGAAATCTTAGTATTAAGATTTGTGAGATAAATTTGTTTTGCCTAATTAGGTCACCTAGGAATACGTAGGGTTTGCATGCATCTGCCCAAGTAAAGTTTGACGTGAACATCATACAGTATTTTCTGTTAATTAGATTTCCAGATGTAGCACTGTAGTGAGAGCACTTGTATTTTATGAAATCTCAAGAGCACTGGTGAGGGGGAATGTGCCATCCAGCAATATTTTGCAAACTAATTACCTGAGGGAATTCAGGGAAATTCGTGCAGATGGATGTACTACACAAGTAATAAGCTTTTATAAAGCATGAAGTAGTCTAATTACAAAACAATTATTATAATGCATGACAATTTTTAATTCCCTTCCTTATCTTATGTGATATTTAGTTTTATTGGAAAGCAAAGCAAATCATATAAGAATTTGTCTACTTTTAGTTTCACTTTTTAATTACTCCTTAGGTATCTTGGTTGGCCAGCAGTTTTAATTTTAAATACTATTCATAAACAACTTTAACTTGTTTAAAAATTAGCTGATAATGAATGCATATTCACTTTTGAGTCTTAAAACCATGTTGATGACTTCTGGATGAACTAATAGAAGGGGCTTCGATTAGGCTTTGTGGTTTATGCTTTGCTTTCGCTTAAATTTTCTGTTTTGCTTAAATTCCCTCCATGCGTAAAGACATGCAACGCTCATCACTGATGCTATAATTTTTTTTTAATTTTTTATTAATTTATTCTTGTTACATCTCAATGGTTATCCCATCCCTTGTATCCTCCCATTCTTCCCCCCCCTCCCATTTCCCCCTTATTCCCCTCCCCTATGACTGTTCCTGGGGGGATTTCCTCCCCCTGTATATGCTCATAGGGTATCAAGTCTCTTCTTGGCAACCTGCTATCCTTCCTCTGAGTGCCACCAGGTCTCCCCCTCCAGGGGACATGGTCAAATATGAGGCACCAGAGTTCGTGTGAAAGTCATACCCCACTCTCCACTCAACTGTGGAGAATGTTCTGTCCATTGGCTAGATCTGGGTAGGGGTTTAAAGTTTACCGCCTGTATTGTCCTTGGCTGGTGCCTTAGTTTGGGTGGGACCCCTGGGCCCAAATCTGCTTTTCATAATGTTCTACTTGTAGGTTTCTAGGACCCTCTGGATCCTTCTACTTTGCTATTCTCCCATGCTTCTCTCATTTAGAGTCCCAATAGGATGTCCTCCCCTCTATCCCAGTTTCCTGGTAAGTGAAGGCTTTCGTGGGACATGCCCCTTGGGCTAGTGTGCAGATATAAGTGAGTATATACCGTGTGAGTCTTTCTGCTTCTGGGTTAACTCACTCATTATGATCATTTCTAGCTCAATCCATTTATCACAAATTTTGGGAATTCTTGTTCTTAATAGCTGAGTAGTATTCCATAGTGTATATGTACCACAGTTTCTTTATCCATTCTTCTACTGAGGGACACTTAGGCTGTTTCCATGGTCTGGCTATTATGAATAAGGCTGCTATGAACACGGTTGAGCAAATTTTCTTATTGTGTGCTGGAGTATCTTCTGGGTATATTCCAAGGAGTGGAATAGCTGAGTCTTGAGGATGCCCTATTCCCAGTTTTCTCAGAAAGCACCAGATAGATTTCCAAAGTGGCTGTACTAGTTTGCATTCCCACCAGCAATGAAGGAGTGTTCCTCTCTCCCCACATCCTCGCCAGAGTGTGGTGTCGCTTGAATTTTTGATCTTAGCCATTCTGATGGGTGTAAGATGGAATCTCAGAGTTGTTTTGATTTGCATTTCCCTGATGACTAAGGAGGTTGAGCATTTCTTTAAGTGTTTCTCAGCCATTTGATATTCCTCTGTTGAGAATTCTCTGTTTAGTGCCAAGCCCCATTTCTCAATTGGGTTATTTGGTTTGGTGGGGTTTAATTTCTTGAGTTCTTTATATATTTTGGATATTAGACCTTTGTCAGATGTAGGGTTGGTGAAGACCTTTTCCCAGTCTGTAGGCTGTCACTTTGTTCTCTTGACAGTGTCTCCTGCCTTACAGAAGCTTCTCTGCCTCATGAGGTCCCATTTATTAATGGTTGACATTAAGGCCTGGGCTGTTGGTGTTCTCTGTTCAGGAAGTTGTCTCCTGTGCCAATATGTTCCAGGATCTTCCCCACTTTTTCTTCTAAGTGACTTAGTGTCTCTGGTTTTATGTTGAGGTCTTTAATCCACTTGGATTTGAGTTTTGTGCAAGGTGGCAAATATGGGTCCAGTTGCATTTTTTACACATAGACCTCCAGTTAGACCAGCACCATTTGTTGAAGATGCTATCCTTTTTCTATTGAATGGATTTGGCTTCTTTGTCAAAAATCAAGTGATCATATGTGTGTGGATTCATATCTGGGTCTTCGATTCGATTCCACTGATCAACCAGCCTGTTGCTGTGCCAGTACCATGCTGCTTTAATTACTATTGCTTTATAGTACAGTTTGAGATCAGGTATGGAGATTCCTCCGGAACACCTTTTATTGTACAAGGTTGTTTTAGCTATTCTGGGTTTTTTGTTTTTCCATATGAAGTTCAGAATTGAACTTTAAATGTCTTTAAAAAATTGTTGTAGCTATTTTGATAGGGATTGCATTGAATCTGTAGATTGCTTTTGGTAGGATGGCCATTTTTACTATGTTAATTCTCCTGATCCATGAGCAAGGAAGATCATTCCATCTTCTCATGTTATCTTCAATCTCTTTCTTCAGAGTTTTGAAAATTTTTTCAAACAAGTCCTTCACTTGCTTGGTTAGAGTAACTCCTAAATGTTTTATATTGCTTGTGGCTAATGTGAAGGGTGTGGTTTTCCTAATTTCTTCCTCTGCAAGCTTGTCATTTGTGTATAGGAAGGCTACAGACTTTTTTGAGTTAATTTTGTATCCAGCCAATTTGCTGAAGGTGTTTATCAGCTGTAGGAGTTCTCTGGTGGAATTTTGAGGGTCACTTATGTACACTATCATATCGTCTGCAAATAGGGATAATTTGACTTCCTCCTTTCCTATTTGGATACCCTTGATCTCCTTTGTTGTCTTATTGCTCTGGCTAGAACTTCGAGTACTATATTGAAGAGATATGGAAAGAGTGGGCAGCCTTGCCTTGTTCCCGATTTTAGAGGAATTTCCTTGAGTATCTCACAATTTACTTTGATTTTGGCTATTGGCTTGCTATATATAGCTTTTATTATGTTGAGGGAAGTGCCTTGTATCCCCGATCTCTCTAAAACTTTAAACATGAATGGGTGTTGGATTTTATCAAATGCTTTCTCTGACTGATGCTATAATTTAAAGGTTGCTCATTAAATGTTTCTTTGAAACTTTTCAGGAAAATGTAAACATTTCAGAAACCATGGGTTTGTGGCTTTCATTTTGTTTTTGCATTACATCTGAAATAAAAAGGAAAGCTTACAGAAATTGAAAATGCAACAGTTTAGGGACTGGAGAGATGGCTCTGTGATTGAAAACACTAGCCGTTCTTTCAGAGGACCTGAGTTCGATTCCTAGTACACACCGTGTGTCTCACAACCATCTGCAACTCTAGTTTCTGGTGATCTGATGCCTTCTTTTGGTCTCCTCAGGCACCAGGCACATGCGTAGTGCACAGACAATATGTTCAGGCAGAATTTCATGCAAACATTTTCTCTTTTGTATTTCCAAGACAACAATGTTCTATAAATTTGACCTTGAGCAAGTGTGGAAAGAGTAAATAGAAAAAAGCAAGAACGGAAGCAACTCTCACGCGCCCTCGCTCTGTGGGCTTGTCACTTGAGTGTGGGGTGTGATGGTTGTGGTATGTACGGTATAGATGCTTCTTCTGGCTTTTTTTTTACTTTAAAGCAATACTTGCTAAAATAAGCAACTCAATAGAATCACTTTGTGACATCACTTTAGGGATAAGGAACTTGAGAGCGAATTTCCAGGAAGAAGGCATTTTCCTTGTTGATTCTACACAGCAGAGAATTATCACATTCAAATTAGAAACTGAAAACATAGGTCCTTGCTTTCCCACTGACCTTGGTGGGATGTCCTGTCTGGCTCACTTTGGACAATGCTGACTCCATGTGTGGAGGAATTTGTTGGGAGGAGCTAGTGGGAAATATTCTCCACAATAGAGAGAGTGTCTTGTTTCTTTTCCTCTTCCTATGATAAGATAGTCTGACCAAAGCAGCTTAACGGCGGAAGATTTTACTTCAGCTCCCTGTTCCGAGACACGGCAGAGAAGTGGAGGTAACAGAGCCTGACACAGCTGCTCAATTTACTTCCCCACTCTGACCAGGAGAGCAGTGAGTGCTTTTTAGTGTTTGGCTCATTTTCTCCATTTTATACAGTCCACATGCCCTGCTGAGGGGCACCACCCACAGTGGGCAGGGAATCTCACCTCACAGCAATCAGGATAAGCCCTACAGACGGGCCTGAACACTCATTTCCCTGGCATGTCTAGTTATTATCAAGTTGAGAACTAAGATCAAGCATCGCAGATGGCCACAGAGGAAATCCAGACCACTCTGGCCTTTCTAGTCCCGTTTATTCCAATACGCTTCCCTGTCGTCACAGAGGTCGATTGAGAATATTGATACCTGACATTGCTGCAGCCTCAACACCCTGAGTGGCAGAAGAAACTCAGCTGAGAAGCCACACTTCAGTCCTGGCTTCTAGCTCCTGTATCACTTCCAGCTACTGATAATGCTCCAATCGAACGACACCCCTTGCAGTCTTATGTACTGACGGCTTGATTGCCAGTGACGAGCAATCCATTGGTGGCTTGTCAGAAGTGACAAGTGAATGGATCTTGGGGGCTCTGACGTAATCAATCAGTTCATCCCCTGAGAGATTAACAGTATGAAGGCATTGCTGGAAATGAACAGTACTTTCCTAGTTTAGAGGAAGTAGCCCATGGTGGGCAGGTCTATGGGAGCTCTGTCTTAACCTGGTCCCTTCCTGTGTTTCTTTTGTTTGCCTCCTGTTCACCATGAGCAAAGTACCTTCTGCCACAGGCTCCTGCTAACCTGAAAGTTCTAGATAAGTGAGAAGAGTCTGTATTGTTCCAATGTTAGTGTATGTGCTGCCGAAGCAAGGGTATTCTAAAGAGACACTTTAGCTATTAAAGCAATGACCCCAAAGAAATTAGAATCCCCAAGAATCTCATGCTGGGAGAAGGAAAGCCCCCCCCCCCCGCCTCATGAAAGAAACTTCATGTATTGTAACAACTTGTCAGAATACCGTACAGAATGAGTCACTGCATCTCTTTGTCTCTTTCCTCAATGATTTGCTTTTTACTATTAACTTAGCTTATGTAGGGCGAGTTGCCAAACTTGGCATGGGATCTAGGCTGACACTCCAAAGTTTAATAACATCATCAAGGGATCAGCAGAAGCAAGGACTTATCTGAAACCCAACTTAATGAATTCATTTTCTTGCCTTAAGTTGAGGTTTTTTTGTTTGTTTGTTTATTTGTTTTTTGTCAATAATTCTGGTCATGGTGACAAAAAGCTAACACGGTTATATATTTTCTCTTATGTAGCTGGGCTATTTAAGTCAGGTATCCAGTTTTTCACATTCAAAAAATACAAGACAAACTAGTGTGGTTTCAGTCCACCATGGGTAATTTGTTGGTCGAATGTCTTGTCATCCCGAGACCCAAGACGTTCTCGTAGCTGTAATTCTGGAACTCCCACTCTGCACACTCTGTCTCCGCTGCATCTCCTCCGTCTCTGGTGAAAACACTCTTAGCCATTTCTGTTCTCTTCTTCGGGCTCCCTCGTCCGTCATCTTTTGCGTCACTCAAAATGAAGTCCTCTACTGGGTCCAGAAGTGTTCTCTGTCTAAACAGGGTGCTTGAGTGTCCACTATGGCTTCCCGACTTACCACCTTACAATACGAGCTTTCTCTCTGTTCAGACACCACATGGTTGAGTTTTATTATTTTAAAAATATGCCCAGGACTTTTTTATGGCCTAAGTTCTCAGATCATGTGTATTCTCAGAAATTGGATACACTTACATTTATAAAGTGATGGTATATATCAGACTAAATTAAACAACTGATATAATAATGCAGTGTAACTGCATACACCAGACTAACTTAAACAAATGGAATAGGGTGTACATATTACAGCTCTCCCATGGAATCTGAAATATGTGGCTGCATGATTTATGTGTGGCAATCTGCAAAGAGCTGCTTAATAACCACCCTGCTGGTCACCTACTTAATTGTGGAATAGCCATTATTTTTCTCAGTCAGAAATATTTAAGGCCTTTAAAATGAATATGTTTATATAGAAAACTTGGAAATGGCTGTCGGGACTTTGTGATCTACGGAGTACTTTTCTGCCGAGGCTTGGGTGAGAATGTTTGTCTGTTGGCAGCCAGAGTTGAGGCTGGAGAAGCAGGAAGACCCTGAGGAAAGCTTCCGCAAAATGTTTGCGTTTCTACAAACCATGCAACAGCCGCTACAATTTTCGCTGTTTATTATGCTCACAGTGATGCCCTCCCATTCTCAAAATAATGTAATTATGAAGCAGTGCCACCCTTGATGCTTTTAACATGGGCACCTACTTCAGACAAGTGAGGCAATTTGTCTGAGGTGGCACAGATGGGAAGAAGGCCTGCATGACTGGAGCCCACAGCTGACGGAACTCGCAAGCAGGTGTTTCTCTTTCTCTCACGTGTCCCACAAACTGCTGAACAACGTGGTAAGCGGACTTGGGTTGAGTTGGAATCCTTTGGGCTTTAAATGTGCAGACTGTTGAGAAGAATGCATTGGAGATCAGATCTGTCCCTTTGCACCCCCCCCCCAAGAGTGTTAAAGCTCACATGCATTGTTTACATGGTCCATAAGTGTGTTATAGCTCACATGCATTGTTTACATGGTCCATAAGTGTGTTATAGCTCACATGCATTGTTTACATGGTCCATAAGTGTGTTAAAGCTCACCTGCACTGTTTACATGGTCCGTAAGTGTCTGGAGACTCTGTTGGCCATCTTTCTGCCTTGTTCTCAGACCATTACTCCCAGTGGTGAGACCCAGCAATCACAAAGACCCTAGCACTTTTGAGGTACTCCTGACAAACAATAGTCTTTATTTTATTCCCCCTGCTCAAAGGGTCATCCCTAAAGACAAAGTTACCATTTGGATTCCATCCACACTTTGGGCAAATCAGCCTTTCAAGGCAAAGTGGGAAAATTCTAGAACCTGAAGCTGACAGATAGCCTAGGCCAGCACATTGGACGTGTTTACTTTCTTAAGCCTGAATTGTGGTCAAAACTGGACACAGCTGTCCTTTCTCAGGGAGATTTCACTTCCAGACTGTGTGTTTGGATTTCAGCTCATTGTTTAATAGTTCTAGAACTCAAACTGTCACCTTGCTGCAGGAAGGTTAGCACTCGGGTTAAGATGGATGGGAGGTCCACACTTCTCACTTTCACTTTGTTTCTTTGCTTTCCTTTCCATTTGCCTGCAAACTCAGAAAAACGGAAGCACAGTCACAACACAGCCCCCCCCCCCTTTTTTTTTACACCCAGTGGCCTGAAAAGGTGATTTACTGAACAGTATATGGAGTTTCCAAGAAATGGAAATATCCACGGAGCATTTTAAAAATCTACAAATTACAGCAGGATCCCGAGAGGAAAAAAAAATCTTGAATGGGATCTTTGCATGAATCCCCAGGGAGGATTGTGCTTCAATGGGTGGTCATTCCGAACCATCTTATAAATGCACTTTGCACAACAGCTTTTAAGTGGGAGAGCTAAAACCAGCCCCCTTTCCTGCGACACTCCAGGCTGGGGCACTTCTGTTCTGCTTTGATTCACAACTGTTGATGCGAAGTGTCTGACCAAGGCTTAGCGTTCACCGTAAGTTTTGTGAACTTACCATGCCAGAAACATTGGATGCTGATGGTCTGTCTCTTCTCTCTGGTGGAGGAAACTTATACGCTGTCCTCTGATGCAAGTGAGACTACGAGGGGAGCTATAATAGAGAGCCATGCAACAGCACCTCGGAGGAAGGAATGACTCATTTGGACTGGGGCATTTTGAAAAGCCCCGTGGTGCTGTGTTTCAAAACCAAATTGGAGGGACTGGAAGGAGGAAACTTAATTAACTGAACAGAGTTCTTTCTAGAAAGTTTAAGGTAAACCAGATTCTATAGCACGGAGAAATAAGAGCTACTCATTGGCTTCCTCCCTTGGCTTTCTTTTCCTGAACAGAAAGGTGGCGTTGCCACCTTGTCTTAGAGTTAAACAGGGTTATGGGACCATCTTCTGACAAACAGAACGAAGGTTAAGGCATGTGTGTCTTTTTCTCTAAGAGTCCTGGTTTGTTTGGCTAATTGAATGCAGAGGATCCTGGGATCCCAAATACCTGGGAGGACTTCCCAGCTGGTTATCCCATCAAATGACAGGAGTCAACACGCTGGAATCAAAGATGCCTGGCCAGGGAGCAGGCATTATGGGTGAGCCACTGATACATGCTGTTGTAGCCCTGGAGATATAGGGCAGCAAAAGTGTGTCTGACAGTTCCAGGAAATCCCCAGGAAAGAGTCATTTGTAAGAGTTATGGTAATTGGTGCCTTAAATAGTAAGAAGGTTCAAATTAATAGATGCCAGGGCTAGGAAGATAGAAAGAAATTTTCTTCCCTCCATAGACCTCTGTTAGCCATTTTGGGCATGGAGGCAATTTTATGTAGCAACATAACGGGGTTGTAAGTAAAACTGAGAAGCAATGCAGGTTTACTCTCTCAAGGAGTGTCCTCAGACATTTTATAGCTTACAGGAAGTGGGTACGAGTGTGCTATGAAGGGGACCTAAAGCTTGCTGGCTAAGGACTGCCATCTGCTCCTTTTTTCAGATAGGGTCTCACTGTGTAGCCCTGGCTAGCCTAGAACTTGCTATGTAGACCAGGCTAGCTTGCCTCTGCCTCCTGAGTGCTGGGATGAAAGATGTTTGCCGCCATGCCTGGTTCAGGACTACCTAAAACAAAACAAATGTGTGTGCATGTATGTTTAAATTTTAATTTAACTTTTCAATGTAAATATATTTATTCATTTTAGTTAAACAAAATACAAATGTTTAAACTGCAAAGTTTATTTAATAAACATAACAAATACATATGTGAATTCTTTATTACAGAGTCTGATTGAGTTAATACAACTATAAGGCACTTTAAAATTTTTCAGATAGAATATACTTATATTGTTTCCTCCTTGCCTAATATATATATAAGGGCAATACATGTTTCTTTTTTAAAAAAAAAATTTTATTAATTTATTCTTGTTACATCTCAATGTTTATCCCATCCCTTGTATCCTCCCATTCTTTCCTCTCCCCCCCCCCCCATTTTCCCATTATTCCCCTCCCCTATGACTGTTCCTGAGGGGGATTACCTCCCCCTGTATATGCTCATAGGGTCTCAAGTCTCTTCTTGGCAACCTGCTGTCCT
Organism: Acomys russatus; assembly: GCF_903995435.1. Taxonomy (NCBI): domain Eukaryota; kingdom Metazoa; phylum Chordata; class Mammalia; order Rodentia; family Muridae; genus Acomys; species Acomys russatus. The sequence goes on along the minus strand of NC_067138.1, from coordinate 93,684,760 downwards.
TCCTCTGAGTGCCACCAGGTCTCTCCCTCCAGGGAACATGGTCAAATATGGGGCACCAGAGTACGTGAGAAAGTCAGACCCCACTCTCCACTCAACTGTGGAGAATGTTCTGACCATTGGCTAGATCTGGGTAGGGGCTTAAAGTTTACCGCCTGTATTGTCCTTGGCTGGTGCCTTAGTTTGAATGGGACCCCTGGGCCCAAATCTGCCTATCATAATGTTCTACTTGTAGGTTTCTAGGACCCTCTGGATCCTTCTACTTTGCTATTCTCCCATGCTTCTCTCATTTAGAGTTCCAATACATGTTTCTTTTAGTTAAAAGTGGAAAATATTCTAAAAGCCAAGGAATAAAGCCATAATTATTTATAATCCTGTGTTGCCACAATGGGTTTTGAAGCAGCCGTTCTTGCTTCTCGGCATATAACAGAGAGACTGGATCCTCCACGTGAAGCTGTCTTAACTGCACAATACAGAGCATGTATGTTTGCAGATATGATCTGTGTTCTGTGGTTAATTTTCTGTTCTGTTTGTTCTATATCATTTTGTCGAGATAGGGACTCATTCCATTCTGCAGAACCCCTGACCGGAGGCTCACAATCTTCCTATTTCAGTGGCTCAGGTGCAGGGTAACAACCAAGGGCCATGACAAGTGGTCACTCTGTAGTTTTGAGCTCTAAGGAATAGCATAACTCTTTTGTATTTCATATGCAAATATGCTGTATTTGCATCATCCCCACCTCCAAGTTCCCTTAACCTTTTCAATATGTGAGTTTAACTAAACTTTTAGCTTTCTTCATAAAGTTAGATACAGGTTTTCTTGTTTGTTTGTTTGTTTTGGGAATGTTGTTGCTGCTCACTTTAATGAGAATAGGTATCATCCATAAGTATTTACCTGCATTCTTAACTAGTTTTTAGAAGCTAGATAATAAAAAAAAGTATGAAAGAAAGTTAAAATTTAAAAATATATCAGTGTGTGTGTGTGTGTGTGTGTGTGTGTGTGTGTGTGTGTGTGTAAGTCCTTCCCAAAGATTACAGTACTTAACTTCCTTACTAGCTGAATATGAAATCATCAGCTTTGTACTGTTTTTATCAAAACCGAAAGGCAGCACTAAAAAATCTATACTGCTTTTATTGCATGTCAGAATTTGAGGGCAATAAATTCATGACTTATTTGGCAACCTATTTTCAGTTGGCAAAATGGCTGTCTCCTCCTGAAATGAGTATAAATATTTCATTTTAAGTTACTCTTGGCACCCTCTGATTACAGTATGAGGTTAGCCAATTGCATTCAGTATAGGCTGTACTAAACCATGGACAAACCACCCCAAATCTCAGTGGCTTAATGTAATAGAATTCTAGTTTTTTCTCAGGCTCTAGGGACTATCAGTCAGTTTTAGGTTTGTTGTCCCCCATAATGCTTTGAGGGGAAGATAGAACATTGTATCCCCTCCCCCCCCCCCACTCATCTTTCTTGTACATTTATCTTAGATGCTCCCTGCAGATGTCAATAAAGCTGACTTTCTGAGAGACCCACTGGCTGTGCGGTGGGGGGGGGGGGTACTTAAGAAACATGAAGATAACTTATATTGTTAATCCCACTACATGGGAATAGCTCTGAGCCGGGCTGAGACATGAATGTCTATGCATAGACAATGCTTCTTGTTGGTTACAGAGTCCCTCTGACTTATTATTAGATGCTGTTCTTCATATGGCATGAATGAAGATTAACAGATGTCTTTCTTTTGCTCATACAAAGAGCAGAGAACCAGTCTTTTTTTTTTTTCTGTGCATCCCTCACACCTCATACATGTATAATTTTATGACTGTATAATGCTTGTGAGAAATTATGTTTTCAGAACAAAAGAACCAGACACTGACATTGGATTAGACCTGACAGGATTCATTCCTCTCAGCATGCTGGACACTGACATCCTGCATAATTCATGTTCCAGACCCAAGTGCTTCACTTGTTGTTCCTCATCAGAACAGGACAGCTCCTAGGACAGCTTCAAAGGAAGCTTCCAATCCCAGTTGGTCCAGCATTTCAGATTGTCCCACACAAGACTTCTATTAAGCCTAGAATTCCTCAACATTTAGAAACTGGTCCACAAATACTATTTCTAGCTTGTTTACCATTTCCCCATTTTATTTAGGCCCCTACAAAGGTATCATTTGTCCCAAATCAGCCAGAAGAAACTTTAAGAGAGCAACTCCCCGTTTCCCTTAAGGGGGGTGGGTAAGTTTTTGGTTGCTTTCTTGGGCTATAGATGTTTATTTTCATTGAGTGTTGGTTATAAGTAACTATTGGTCTTATTCAGAGAGAAAATGAGGTTGGACTCAGGCATGTCTCTCTTTTCCTTCTTAGGTTTGGAGATAGGTATTGAAAATAATGAAAGGGGAATATAGAGACATAGGTGATAGGACAAAAAGTAGATTATTGAATCTACTCTTCAACTCAAGGCCTTGTTACTCACAAGGTTATTTTTAATTCATTGGTATAGAGTTTTGTATATTGATGCAAAATAAGTTTAATTTTGATACATTGCTATAGAATTCAAATTTAAGACACATTTTGTATATTTTATATATTTCTACTCTAATATGAGGTATTGTACCCATACAACTCAAGTAGAACACAAGGTTTACCTCTAATACTTTGAAAGTGCTACTACAGGCTGTTTAAGATAAGTAATTTATATAAGTTAATTGTTAGTTGGGTTTTAGGGTTAAGATGCTTTTAGGTCTAGATAGATGTTTTAAATTGGAAAAGATGAGATATGATAGATATTGATTTGCATTCAGAATTTTAGACTCACCAAGATAGGAAAGATGTTTTCTTCAAGGTTGCCAAATACAAATACAAATAGCCAAAACACTATGAATGTAACATTTGAAGAATTCCTGATTGTTTCATAGTTCGTCTTGCTGTATGTAGTTTATTATTATATATGTGTGTAAATATATAAATGTATATATAAAAACAGTTAACTTAATTTATATTTAAAAAAACCAACATGGGTCCATTCTTTGTCAACACATTAGTTGTGCTAGAATGAGTACTCCTGAAGTGACATGTGGACCCAGAGACACAATGCATCATCCTTCATGTGCTGTTAGTGAGGACGGCTTGGGCTGGAAAAAGAGCCATATCACACATGTGTTCCAACCAAGGTATAAAAACACCCCGACCGGCATTCCCGAATACCCATGCATATAGATTCCAGTTATTTATGCACCTAAATCAGCTCGTCTAATCCACCTTCCTGTAAGAAGCATTCCCTCCTAATCAGTCCTATGTCACATCCAGCTCTGATTGGAGGATGTCATTCATGACCTGTGTCATATTCAGAGGCACGGAAGCCTTCAGGTAGTTTCAAAGAGCAGGTTTTCTCCCATTTGGAAAAAGACACTCTGGCTCTTTTCATTACCTGAGACAGTTCCAGGTGGTTTTTGTTTGCTTGTTTGTTTGTTTGGTTTGTCTTCTTTTTGTCCTTGGTTAGTTTTATTTTTAATACAGTATTTTTGAATATTTGTGCATTCTGTCTATTGAGAAGACAGTCCTCATGATAAAATATTGTTTGTGTGCAGGATTAGATCATATTATGTGTGTTTGGATCTTCTATTTTGTCCAATTGTCCACGTATCTGTTTTGGTGTCAGCACCATTCTGTTTTTATTACTATGGCTCTGTAATATATCTTGAAATACGAAATGATAATTCCTCCAATGTTGTTCTTTTTGCTGAGGATTGCTTTGGTGTCGTCTTTTGTGGTTCCAAAGGATTTTAGGATTTTATTTTTCTATTCCTGTGAAGAATTTTGAGGGTTTTTTATTGGGACTACATTCAATCTGTAAATAGCTTTTGGTAGAATGATAATTTGAACAATATTAATTCTAAGAATCTGTGACCATGGGAGATCTTTGCATTTTCTACCCTCTCTCTCAACCTCTTTCTTCAACAATTAAACGTTTTCATTATAGAGGCCCTTTGTTCTCTTGGTTAGGGTTAGTCTTTGATACTTTGCCCTTTGAGGCCATTTGGAAATGGATTCCATGACCTCTTTGTTGGTGTATAGAAAGGTTACTGTGAGCTGATTTGGTGTCCCATCACTTTGCTGAGATTGTTCCATAAATCCAGGTAAGTGCTCGAGGAGAACATATTACTATATATAACTTTATATCCCTATACCCACAGCTCTCACTTGTCATCAGGGAAGCTCCTTTTTTCAGGAGACAGAAACCATTACAGGAAGCCACAGCAGGTCCAAATGCACAGAACAACTGACCATGGGGTGCCCAGTCCCAGTTGATTCACCTCCATCGTAGCCCTCCACCTATAGCTCATGGAACACCACAGGAGAAGGGTCAGAGGGTCAGTACCAAGATACCTGAAGTGAGAAAGTGTCTTCTATATATAACAAGGATGTTGAAATCTTGACATCTCAACAGCATGGTTGTCCAAACAAGATCTGGCCAATGGACACCACAAGTTGACATTCTGGCCTGGATTGGGGAAATAGCACAAGGCCCCACCTTTAGATCAAGAGCTACAGGCAACTAACCCCTAAGAGAGGAAGAATCAGTTTTCCACAAGAACAAGCCTTTGATTAGTTATCCAATGCCAAGTGGTCAGCCCTAAAAGTATATACACATGAGCAATGCTACATGGACTCAACAATTTGCATTTTATGTATTTATTTGTAGTAATGTATCATAGCTATACTTTCACATAGATTACTTCACTTAAGCTCTTCTGATCTCCTTCTGGGTTGGGGAAGGGCAGCATTATTATCTACATTTTCCTGAAAGGCCTGTATGGCCTGTCCTTGCACATCACTGCATAGAGTCTAGGTCTAGTTCTTGACACTCTGCTGTTATATTCCTCTGTGATGTCATCTCCCTAATGCTGTGTCCCATCCATGGGAATTCGTAGGTGGGGTTTTCTTTTCTTTTCTCTGTTTATTTATTTACTTTACATCCTGATTGCAGGCCCCCTCCTCTCAGTCCCCCTTCACACATCCCTTTCCTTCCCCCTCCTCCTCCTCTCTCCTTCTCCCCAGAGAAGGGAGAGGACCCCCATGGGTACCAACCCACCCTGGCACATTAAGTCACCGCAGGACTAGGTACATCTTTTCCCACTGAGGTCAGACAATGATGCCCAGGTAGGGGAACAGGATCTAAAGGTGGGCAACAGAGTCAGAGCTCACACTCCAGTTGCTAGGGAACCCACATGAAGGCCAAGCTGCATATCTGTTATACATATATGCAGGGGGCCTAAGACCAGTCCATGTATACTTTTTGGTTAGTGGTTCAGTCTCTGTGAGTTCCCATAGGTCCAGGTTCGTTGACTCTGTAGGTTTCCCTGTAGAGTCCTTGTGCCCTCTGGCTCCCTCAATCATTCCCCCAACTCTTCCATAAGACTCCCCGAGCTCTTCTATTGTTTGACTGTGGGTCTCTGCATCTGTTTCCATAATCTGCTGCATAAAGCCTCTCAGAGGAGTTATGCTAGGCTCCTGTCTACAAGCATAGCAGAGTTGCAGCAATAGTGTCAGGTATTGGTTCTCTTCCATGGGATGATGGGTCTCAAGTAGGACCAGGCTTTGCTTGTCCATTCCCTCAATATTTGCTTCATCTTTGTTCTGGCACATATTGTAGGCAGGGCAGATTTTGGCTTGAAAGTGAGTTGGTATCTTATCCCTCCACCAGAAGTTCTGCCTGGCTATAGGAAGTGGCCACTTCTAGCTCCGTATCCCTTGCTGCTAGGAGTTTCAGCTAGGGCAACCCCCATAGACTTCCTGGGGCCTCCCCTATCCCAGGTCTCTGGCATGTCCCAGAGATAATCCGCTCTGATTTCTGATTCCTGGACATCTCTCCCCGCTGCTCTCCCTACTCCTAATCCCCACCCCTGCTCCCCTCCCATCTCCCCTCCTACCCAGTCCTCTCCTTCCATCTACCTCCAATGACTATTTTATGTCCCCTTTTGAGTGAAATTCAAGCATCATCCGTTGGGCTCTCCTTGTTACTTAGCTCCTTTTGGATTATAGAATGGCTATTCTGTACTTTATGGCTAATATCCACTTATATGTGAGTATATTCCATGTGTGCCTTTCTGCATCTGGGTTACCTCACTTGAGATGATATTTTCTAATTTCTATCAATTTGCCTGAAATTTTCATGATGTCTTTGTTTTTAATGGCTGAGTAGTATTCCATTGTGTAAATGTACCACAGTTTCTATATCCATTCTTCAGCTGAGGGACATCTAGGTTGTTTCCAGATTCTGGCTATTATGAATAAAGCTGACTAGGAACACAGCTGAACAAGAGCCCTTGTTGCATGGTGGACTATCTTTTGGGTATATTTGTAGGAGTAGTATAGCTGGGTCTTGAGGTAGAATTGCTATCAATTTTCTGAGAAACTGCCAGATTGATTTCCAAAGTGGTTGTACAAATTTGGGTTTCTCTTTTCACAAAGAGAAATTCTCATTCTGGTCTTCATTTCTGTGATAAACTTCTCTTTTGCCAGTGGAGCTCAGATTACAGGCTGACTCTTATAAGTTAAAATCTCTGTGTGGTATCAAGTGAATGGGCATCTACTTTCAGCATTAGCTGAACTGAGAATCGTTCTTTTCTCTGTCTTTGGTTCAAATTTTATTTCTCCTAAAGTAAGATGTAAGAAATTTCTAGATGGCAGAACCTAAAAAACCACATTGTCTCAAAACATTATTACACAATTACTCCATATTACCATGTGGTTTTCAGTCCTCCGTGGAATTTTAATCTTTTTGATATTTCTAGCAGATTGCGAGGTCTTAGGGGAGAGCAATTATAGAGACTTAGGCATCAGAGTCAATGGAGAAATGGCTCTGTTTCTTTTTTAAAATGTCCTCGAGTGAGAAATGATTGACAGGATAGACATCTGAGTAGAATTCTATGTGCTTCACTTGTGGTGGGTTCCGGTATGTGTCCTTTATTCTTCAGCATCAAGGAAAAGAACTATCCAGAACAACTTCAGACTGACAGGACTCTTGTGAGTTGGCAAGAATTATATGTTCCATGTACTGAAAAAAAATCAAATAGGAAGCTATCAGGGAAGGATGTCCAGAATAATTAATAATCTGTTCATTTTTATACTTTTTTCCAAAGCCAAAGACAACTATTAATTCTGTCATAAGTATTTTTTTATTTTTTTATTTTTTATTTTTTTGAGACAGGGTTTCCTCTGTGTAGCCTTGACTGTCCTGGACTTGTCATAAGTATTATAACATTGAAAAAGTGACTGGAGATTTTTCTAGAACAACATAGTAAGTGGTTGTTTGGAGGAAATGTTTGTGAAGCAAGTTCAGAAAGGGAAATACCACATTGGTCTGGTTTAGGAAGCATGCTCTACCCATTCAATGGGTACTGGTTTGGGGGGTTTTTTGTTTGTTTGTTTTGTTTTGTTTTGTTGCTCAGCTCCAAAAGGCAATAACATGTCTGCACACTGAATGCAGATTGCATTTCTGAGTTTCACAGCTCTTTTTTCCCCCTTTTCTTTTCTTTTCTTTTTTTTTTTTTTTTTTTATCATGGCCACCCTGGGAAGACTGAGAGATAATGCCAATTCATCTTTATAAAACCTACCTACTTCTCCAAACTCTTGAGATAATTAGTGAGGAGTCCACACAGTGATCATTTATGGAGATGCCTTCTTTAAGTTTGTGTTTTGGTGAATGCCCCATGACTCAGAACGAGAGGTAAGAACAGAGAACGGTAGGGGGACAGATTGGCTTCCTGGCAGGTGAGTTCACAACTGTCCTTCATCTCTGCCTCCTAGATCATCCTTCCTCGGTTCACTGCAGAAGCCTCTGCTCCTTGGTGACGTGTTCATGCCGTCTGCCATAGAGTATATTTTAAATTTATCTGGACAATGTATCACTAGAGAGTTAAGGGTCCTTCCCATGGTAAGAATAATATTAGTAGATACCTTGTGGACAGGATGAAGAGATTTAGCTGGACTTTGAAGTCATGATAGATCCAGAGTTTAAGTCTTAAATGCTTGAAGAGTTTACTTTGTTCTATGAAGAACACACTGATTTTTTTTTTTTTTTTTAAAGAATGAGATTGGAGATGGAGAATTGATGCTGTGGGTGAGGGTGAAACTAGGAGTCTCAGTGGGAGTGGAGAGGAGGAGAGAAGTGGGAAGAAGAACATGGAGATGCTGTCTTGATGAAAGGTATCCATTCTGCCATCGGGGTGACAAATGCAAAATCAAGCGTGACCCTTGTATTTTGGGAACTTAAGATCTGCAGACAGGCCAGGTGCTGGAGATATGAAGACAGGGTCTCTTTCCACAGCCTCCACAAAGCAACAATTCTGGAGCTACAGGCTGGGACTCTATCAGGATATTGGGGAAATTCTCATGCCGGGATGGACTTAAATTATTCAGCGTGGCTTGATTCACTATCTTCCTCTTTTTCCCTTTTATTCAATTGTCTTTCTCTCAATTGAGATATTGAGGAAACTAATTGCATTCAGGACACTGCCTAGTGAGCATGGTACATGAATAAATTACACAAACCAGGTGATATTAGAATTATCAGCTAAGATCTGGGTGCACTCCACTCATAAGAGGGGTGCCTTGCCAGAGACTGTGAGATACCCCACGGGAAAACCTCAGATTCTTCTCTCAGCATTTTTAGATGGGCCCTCCCAATATTTGTCTTCCAGGTTATTTCTACTGCTGTCATAATGGTTCATTTTTCTTCAACCTATTTCTTTCTTTTCATAAATTACTATCTCCAGGCAAGCCCCAGCTCTCAGTATCACTGTTTCTATAAAAGTAGAAACAATGACACCTACAGATCTTTCTACAAAGTAGTAACACCATAAGCAAAAAATGCTCATGCAGTGATGTTAATTGCGGTGTTGTTTGTAATACATTTGTGAAGAAGTTACATGTTGATCAGCTGGGCAATTAGGTAAATAAAAAGTGTTATACTTATTTAATAGCATGCTCTGCTGCCATTAGAAAAAAGTACATGAAAGAATATGTACTGACTTGACAAAAAAACACATGCAAGAGAAAAGCAAGCTGTATAGCAACAAATATACCAAGATCTTTTTTTATAAAAAAAAATATATAGTTAGTTTTATAGATTAAACATAAATGGATTCTTTCATATATATGCTCAGATAAAATACAAAAATTATCAAGAAAAAAAATTAAAATGTGAACAGTGGTTTATGCCAAGGAAAAGGCTGAATTCATTTATTTATTTTTAATTTAAATTTACTTGTGTCTTTCTGTGGAAACCAGAAAACAACTTTTGGAGATTGATTCTCTCTGCCTATAATATGGGTCCCAAGGATTAAACTTCATTTGTCAGGCCAGTTGTTAGGCAAATGTCTTTATCCATTGAGCTGTCTCACTAGCCCACATGGGGTTTTCATCTCTTCCTTTACACACACACACACACACACACACACACACACACACACACAGTGGAATCATGAACACAACTTTTTATTATTATGATTATTATTTACAAATATTTTCTTTTTTCTCTTATACACAAGCCTCCCAAAATCATGCCATCCTAAGAAAGTCATAGAATCTTAGCATAAATTACCATTCACTGCAGATATTGGTGAGTATGAAAGAAGTATAGCTATCAAATGGGCTCTGCAGAAGCAGACAATGCTCCCTACTGCACAGGATGAGTGTAGGGAGGGGTAAAAGGAAGTATCAGGTTACTCCAATGATTGAGTTTTCTCTGAAAGGTAGCAAACTCACTTCAATCATCTTTATCTCCCCCCCCCCGCAACCCCCATGTTATTAAGATGCCTATAAACCCTAGGATTGGGAACACCCAACACCTGTCTCCCAACGGCATCTTGAGTCAGAACTTTCTAGTGATTTCACAGAAACCCCCAAACTCCAATTACTGATTCACAGAATATATTCACTGTAACTACTTTGCATGTAATGATCATGGACAAGTGATTCATCTGATGGGTTATCAGGGCTGGTTTAAGCAAAGTAATACTGTCTGATCATTATCCTTGAGCTCAAGTCCACCGTTCTTCATCTTTGAAGGGTCAAGACTGACTGCTTGAGGCCTTTTTCAAGTCACTGAATCGAGAAGAGGAAGCTACCAGAATAAAATGAGCCACCACTAAAGATTCTTTCTTCCATCCCTCTCCGCTGCCCTGCCACCCCCTTCCCCTCCCAACATTTCCAAAGAGTATTTACACAGAGTTTTATGAGTGCCTGCAGACAATAACATCGAGTGAGGCAGAGCCTTGCCTACGGAAGGCAGCCATATAGTTAAGCCCAAGCATGAAAGATGGAATGACCCTATTGGCAACCCTTGCACTCTGCCACAAACAAATGGGGTAAGGAATGTGGGCCATGCTTAGTTTGCCGGAAGATCCCTCCATCGTCCATCTTCTCCTTCCCTGATTTGTGTGTGTTTTGTTAAAAAGTGGGTCTCATTATGCTTTTCAGAAAGCTGACAAGAAGCAAGCTGAAAATTAAAAATGGGTGCCAGGAGATTTTACAGGAGTCTAAATAAACAGGCAGGCAGGAAAGACGTGTGGCAGGCTAGGGTTTCAGGCTAGTGGTCAGAGCGAGTTAACAGACATCCGTGTAACAGAAGGTTGTGTTTGTTTTCTCTGTCCCTGCTCTAGCAAATTTATTGGGTTATCTGTCTTATTTTGACACTCGGGTGTTTAAGGTTTCTGTTGAAGGTGTCTAAAGACATAAAAGAATTATTGTACAGTTTATATTTCTTTTTTTTTTTTTTTTTTTTGTTAAAGAATACTTTGAGTTTATTGTGAAGGGATTTTATTTTAGAGCAGAAAAGAACATTTCCATACTCTGCACATGCCAAAAAGAGAAGTCTCATGAAAAGAAAGTTTTAGCACAAGATTATATGGAAAATGTAGATAACATTAGTAGATATGATACTGACTAGCATTACCATTAGAAAAAAGTGTGAGAGTCATTCTAAAAACAAATAGATATTGTACTGCATTCTTATATTTGGTGGCTATGTAGACCCATTATTTGTAAGTTGTAGTTCATATAATATGAGTTTAGGACTAGGATTTCTTCCTGATCTTTTGGATACAGTTTACATTTCTGGCAGAAGCTTTGGCATGGGTTGTCTGAAAAACTCCTATCTGCCAGCAAATCCACAGCAAAGGCTGTGCAGAATTGTGTTTTCATAGAAGTTCTGAGAATCTCTTGTGAAAAGCAGCAAGAATAAAGAGCATTATTTAAAAAAAAATAGTCATATTGCTTTGACATCTAGTGAAGTGCCACATTCTTCCATTGCTCTATTTTCCTGTCTTAGATGCCAGAGAAGGGATGTTACCTGTGTCATAGAGAGGCAGAAGACAGTGTTTTCGTCAGTAGAGCTCACAGTCAACACAAACTGACCAGATACATTTTGATTTTTGTAGACGGGTCAGGGATGCACAGGGGCCGAGTAAAGGCTAGATGTCATGATAATGCATACATAGTCACACGTTAATTCTTATATAGTTGTTTGTAGAAACCTGACAGTCATATTGACGTTTTGATGACCACTGCACCAAGCCACCTGTGAACCACGGTGTTATATTTCTTCTTTTCAGAATTCCGACTCTGAAATCATTTTACTTACTCAAGCTCTACTTCTGTTCTTTAAGAGGGAAGAGTTGCTTGTGGAGCAATTTAAGCTAGTCTCTGTTCACTCACTTACAGACTCATTCACTGGAACGGCATTCAGTAAATATTCACATATGTAGTGGTTGACGCGTGGGAATTGTACATGGGAGAAAAGTAAGACCCACAGTCCGTAGCTAAAGCAAATGTGTCCCGTCTAGTTTCTTCCAGGTCCTGTGAAAGACAAGCTGGTTGGCACCATTAACTCTCAAGATACTGGTGATCAATACCAAGTCAAAGCAAGGAAAAAGAAAACAAAAAGGAACCTTATTTTCTTTCCCTGAGGAAATGTTTTTAAAGCAGCTAGGCAATTTGAACATACTCCTGACTCTCTCTTTGTTCAGCCTTCCTTCTCTTTGGTGTCTTTTTTTTTTTTTTTTTTTTCCTTTTTCTCTATGGCCTCAGATTTGAGTATAGCCGTTGGCAGAAATATAGTCCCTGCTACTCATAATGTTTTGACAAAAGGTTCATATCCAGGCCGTTGGCTGGGTTCTTCCTTGGGTTCCTTCCCTTTTCATCACCTATGCTGGCATGTCTTCTTCATTTATTGCATTATTACTAAAAAATTGTGTACGAGTAAAGTAAGAGTTTTGGAAGCAGCAGATCTGAACTTGATGGGGTTATGGAGTTGGCATATGAGCACATGCTTACACGTGAGCACACACTTGCATGGAGCACCATGACTCCTGGCTCTGGCAGGTGATTCAGACAGACAGCATTAGCTAAAGCTGCAGACCCAGGGTGGGGCCCAGATCTGAACCCACAAGCATGAATTTTAAAGTGCTTGACTGGAGAAATGTGTTACTGAATTTGCAGAACTTATTGGGTGAAATATGGCTCAGAGCTGCTCACCACAGGCCATGAGTAAGAGGCAAACAGTGGAGACCCGTCCAGGGCCAAGGACAAGACAGCCCTGCAAGGCATTGGTAAACACTTGCCTCCAACACCGCACAGTGGATGAATTCCAAATATGCCTCCTTCGGTGGGTCGAGGAGAGGAAAGGGGTTTCACAGCTATGCTTCAGGAAGAGCATATGGGGCTCTGTCTGTCCCCAGGATCAGTGTGGCCCTAGAGTCCCTGGAGACTCTAGCCAGGAATTGGAAGCAAACTGCTCCTAGAGTCTGTCCACCTTAATAGTATTTACCTCTTACGTGGGTCAGATGCAGAATCTTCATAAGCATCTTCTCTACCAATCTCTGTATCTGAATGTATTTCCTCAGAGCACAGTGAAGAACCCATGTCCACAATCATGTTTCAGTCCTGGAAATGGAACTGCCTCCAGGAACTTTGTGTAGATGGTACCCACTTCCTCCAAGACCATCTGAGCCAGATGTTTAGATGCCCAAAGACCACTGGTGTCCCTCTAAATATCTTGTTGCTAGCTTTCATGATAAGACCTCACATATTTGTCCCAGTGTCTGAGCATCCATCAGCTTGACCTGATCCCAAGTGGTTTTACTGATGTCACAGAAAACATCGTATACCCTGAGACCCTCTGAGTTCTGCTAGAGAGAGTTGTCCCATGCCTATGACCATGGACTTGGATGAGTGTTGCCTTGGAGACTCCCTACTTGCTGCTGTTCTTCCTGTCCTAAATCACTGCTTCCGAGTGACCATGCTCAGCCTCTGTGGGAACCATATCTCCATGTCCACTCCAAAGGACCTGTTCTGCCTCACATAGGTTGACACACCTGAGCCCGGAGCTGTATCCTGTCCCCTGCAGATCTATAGTTACTGTCTTTACAGAGTGAGTTGCCTGGTACTGTTCTGAGCTCGCGGACACACTCAGAATCAGAAGTCAGCTGAAGATGGCCTTGTTCATTGTTGACTGCTGCCTTTGATGTGCCAGCCGACACAGTGTTTGGCTTGCTTTGCCTTTGCTACTTCCAAATGCAGTAAGTGGAGGAGCTGGGGATGTGAATGGCCTCTAGGGGATTTATGTGAGTGCTCACAGAGAGTAGCTGTGAAGAAGCAGGCTGGAGTAGAGGAAAAGGTTTGGTATTTTCAATTTTAGACCTGCTGCAAGGTAACAAGAAACTTTTCTATTCTAAGTAATAACTTTTGTACAACTTAACCTTTTACTAAGTCACCTTGTCCTCTGTGGCTATGGAGAGACAGTGGTGATGATGATGATGATGATGATGATGATGATGAGGATGATGATGATGATGATGATGATGATGAGGATGATGAGGATGATGATGATAACCACACAGACCTTTTGGATAATGACATCCTAGTGCCTTCAGATGAGTGAGAAGGGATAGTCCCTTGAGAAGTAAGTGTAGAGAGCTGAGGTTGCTGAGAGCTGATAGGTAGTGCGGCCATTATGCAAGGCCCTCAGAAAGGGGAAAGACAACAATTGGGATGTAAAGTGAATAAACAAATTGAAAAAAAATTATATAAACTACTGTTGATTATATGTTATTACTATTATTATTTATTACTACTTTATACCCATTGGGAGGAATTGCACTTAATAACTGTTAGCACACTGGTCTATATTCGTCATTTTACCACTAGAAGATGTCAAATCTAACCCTCACCCAGCTATGTCCAGCTGTGCCTTTGTCAGTTACAGCCACCAGGATACCCTCTACCACATTACTGGGTCAGCATGTCCCACTCTTTGTTTGACTGCCTACATCACAAGATGCAGGAGTCGAGTGAAAAGCGTTCATTCTCTGCCTACAAATCTAGAGGGGGGGGAGCCCAAAGTGTCCAGGAACACCTGAGTCAGCTTCCATAGCTAGAAATGTGGCAGTTTAACGCCGAATAAAGGCCTGCTCAATGGCTTGTGAATCAAATTAAATTCTGAACAAACAACTCTCTAGCCGCATCCCAGTAGTTCTGAATCAATGCGGGTGATTTACGGCTCCTTGGGGTTCCATTCTGTGTGCAATGTGCTGGGATTTCCACACGCAGCTACCATTTACCACTAATGAGCACCGTGAGTTGGTCCCAGGGTGCCTGCGAGGAAGGCAGCACGTGGTTTTAGGCAGTATCCCAGGCCTTCTGTGCTGAAAGCGTTTCTTGGATGGGTCAGGAACTGGACCTGGCAGGATGAGTTGTTCATGCCAGGCGCTAAGAGCCTCGAATCTGCTTCTCCCAGAAGCACCAGTGCCTTTTAATTTAACGGTTCTCTGGTGTGTGAGAACGGTTTGGGGCAAATTTGGCTCCAACCTCAGCAACATTGCTTCAGACGGGAGTTGTACAGGGCCAGAGGCTTTTGGCTTCCTGCATTTCCTTTGTTACTAACTGATAAAAGCAAGTCTTAGGAGAAGAAAAAAATTCTTAGTCTGGCATCTGACACACAGGCAGTTCCACAGATACGTGTGCAACAAACAGTGGGTAGAGATACACATGTGTCTCTTAAGGCAAGTGTTTGTGACTCATCGGGGGAACTCCTGATAGTTCAGGAGGATGCCAGCTGGAGAGGAGAGACTGTCGTAAAGCGACCTTTTCCACTGCTTTCTGGATGTCAGCCCATGCTCTCTCAATTTAACTTCATTCACTGCTCACGATTATCCTTTTAAAGATGGCATTGTCACTCCCATTTTATAGATAAGTAAAAAGTGAACCAAGGCGCAGAGAGCCACTGGTCACACAGGTAGTGCTGTCTTTGTAGTTCAAGGCTCCTGGGGGCTGAGACCAGCATTCACTATAGTATTGGGAATTGTCTTCGGCTACTTGCATCTGCTCTTTACCATCCACTCCCCAACTGTTAAAAGACCATTTGTACTTCCAAAAATACATGACCAACAAAGATTTGTTTTTTCGGCCTCTGAGTTCTCAGCTTCCGTGGTAATCGAAATGTAGAAGGAAATTCATTCACACAATTGGTTTCAGACCAGAGAGTGGGAAGTGACTGAGGCAGGAAATGTGGGTTGAGTGAAGACAGGGTTCCATGCTGTTCTGGAAGCAGATCTGTGTGATTTTGAAGTGAAAGTGGAAAGGAAGAAAAGGAAGGTACCATAGATAAGTCTTCAACCTGAACTGAAACCATCCCTGAGGTGAAAACTTGAGTCTCAGCCATTCAGGGAAGGCTCTTCTTGTGGACACAGATGTGTCACTTGCTCTCTTCAAGGGGCGAGGCCAGGGTGCACAACAACAGACTAACGAGAACCCTGAAGAAGAGATTTTGTAAGTGAACCTCAATGTCCTGAAGAAGATGGCGCTCATAGGGCAAGGGAGTCCCCGTCACAGACCAGGATGTCTGACTCCTAAAATCCTGGGCACCATGTGAGGCCCTCTATTCTTGTTTGTTTTCCCCAGTAGGATGCCTTCCAAGCAGAGGTGGCGTTCAGGTCTTTGTAAAGTTCCACAAGCATCGATTCCCCACATCAGAGTCTATAAGTAAAATAAGAGTAAAACATTTTAGGTTCTGTTTTCAAACTCAGCTAGCATTTCAGGGATTGGAGTTCACAGGGAAAAGACAGCCGCCTGTTTTAAAATTGTATTTAAGATAGTTCCTCCGAAAGTATTAAGTGAGACTGGAGCCTCCTGGGGAGACAAGTGGCTGTTAAAACCTGAAGCTGTAGTATGACTTTTTTTTTTTTTTTTTTTTTTTTTTAATGAATGAGTGCCATATGGATTGCATTACTCATATATGAAAAAAATTCAAGTGGCAAAGCACATTTGACAGTTTTACTGAGCCTGTTATTTGGAAAACAATTCCAAGATGCCTTAGAAGTCTCAAATGGAGCTGAATTTAGCTCTCTCTCTCTCTCTCTGTGTGTGTGTGTGTGTGTGTGTGTGTCTTATTACATATCAAATCTAGGATGAAAAAAAAGATGTCTGATTTTCCTGCATTTTGAGGGCTTCCGAGATAAATGTGACCAAACAATATACACGCCAGCCTCCTGCAGAATCATGGATGTACAGCTCAGAGTGGCTTGCTTCCCGTCCTTTGGTCCTTTATCTCCCTCCTTCTTGCTTTGTTTTGGTATGAGTTTTGACAGATGGGCTAAACTCTTGACTCTTACCCTTGTTCCCCAATTTTGAATTCAGTTATTGTCAATGCTGAATGTCTTAGTTACTGCTCTATTGCTGTGAAGAGACACCACAGCCAGGGCAACTTACAAAAGGAAGCACTGAATGAGGGGCTGTTGTTTCAGAGGGTTAGTCCGTGATATTTCCAGTGGGGACTGTGGCAGGCATGGCGCTGAAGCAGTAGCTCAGAGCTTACACTTTGTCCACAGCACATGACAGAAACAGTGAAACAGGGCCTGGTGAGGCTTTTTGAAACCTCAAAGTTTTCCTCCAGTGACATAGCTACTTCAACAAAGCTACACCTTTAATCCTTCCTAAACAGTCTACCAACTAGGAACCAAACACACAAAGATATAGGCCTATGGGGGCTATTATTATTCAAACTGCCACACTGAATGAGTCAAGTTCTCTGAAAAATAACCCATGGTCAGGTGAATGTATATACATTATGATTCTTGGGGCTATCTGTCATTTAGGTTGTAGGGCTGTGGAGAAATCCCAACTCTTTCAAAATCTGGTTACTGTTTAAATATAGGCAGCTCTAAAAATATTTTAGACTTATTGAACAATGAATAATTTGTGGAGCTACCCAAGGGAAATAAAAAAAAACCTTTTTTTTTTTTTTTTAGAGAGAGAGAAACTCTGTGTAGCCCTGGCTGTCTTGGAACTTAATCTACAGACCAGGCTGGCCTTGAAATAGGAGATCCTTTATTGGTAGTTACTGTTAAATAGGACATGACCATTGACTGATTGGTGACCAGGTGACATGAGGCAATGTAGGAGGAATGAGACCTGCCTTGAGCAGGAACAAAGCCCACCTGGCAACATACATTTGAGGAAGGGGCCTTTATGTAGAGTCAGACTGAGACTTGCCTGGGCATGACCAGAGACTGACTGCCCAGAGACTGGTGATGTCACTATGGGCACCAAGGAAGAGGAGCTACAGCAGAAGCTCATAGTTTGGGAGCCAATAGGACACTAGAAGAGGGGTATCAAGGTTTGCCCTATCTCTGCAATAAAGGATTTGGCTTCTGCCACTTGCCTGACTCCCAGAGTCTGTGTCCTTGACTCTGTGCCAGCTCACCCTTATGCCCAAGGGTTCTGGGACTGGGCCCCAGCAACAAGGCTCTTCGACCCCCACATCTACTAAAAAATATCAAGTCCCAAATACAGAAAAACATTTCAAGCCTATTCAGGAATTCTTGACAGATACTATGATGTATTGGATGTTAAAGGTATCACTTGAGATGTTTAAGCCTTTTCTGTCAAGTGGCAGGACCTGAACTGAGGTCTTCTAACTCCAACTTTAATGCATTCTCTATAAAAGTCCTAGACTTCTTGACTGCACAAGATACCCAAGAGGAGTTTATGATGCAGAGACACCATATGGTTAATGTTTGAAATCCACCATCAGCTTACTTCACGTGTGCTCCTTTTATAATAGATTTCATTACTCTGAGTTATTCACTTACAAACACAGTACTGAATAGGGTTGCTAACACAAAACATGTAAGTTATTCTTTGTGGGCGGCCTGTGGGATATTCAAGGACACTTTTGAAATACTTGTGTGCTTTATATCCCAGCATCATGGCTGTGTGATATGTGACTCCATTTGTGCTCACATTTGGTAGTGAGAGAGACATCCCTTTTTGTTGCTTGATAAAGTACCATGATCAAAAGCAAATTAAAGAAGAAAAGCTTATTTTGTGTTATGGTTCAGAAGGATAGTCCAACATGGCAGGGAAGACATGGCATGTGAGCAGGACTTGGCAGCTGGCTGGTCACATTTTATCAGCACACAGGAGGGAGAGAGTGAGCAGGAACTTGATAAGGCAATAACCCCCCAAATTCTACTTCCAATGAAAAGCTGCTTCTCCGAAAGGTTCAGCATCCTCCCCAAACAGCACTACTCATCAGGGGCAAAGCATTTGAATGTTGGACCCCGCTATTTCCAGCATTTCTGGATAGCCTCTAAGTTTGGTATAAAATGAAAGACTCCCTTTCTCAGCTGGGTTCCCTCTTTGTCTGATGTGGGGAACCCCAGAAATTTTGAGGAACAGTCACATAGCCCTTAGGAGAATTATAAACCCAACCCAACAGGATAAGAAACCTGTTTAGGAAGTACCAGGGGATTCCTGGAACCACCCACCTTATGCTAATGAAATATCTTGGTGTTCTGGCTTTCAACCAAAGACCTTTAACCGTATCTGGAGTTCTTCCCTCACCCATAGGATAATTAAGTACTGTGTTCCCCCTCTTTTTGATTTAATTTTTTACACATTTTTTATTGAAAAATAAAATAATTCATATTACATCTCATTTACTATCCCATCCCATGCATCCTCCCATTCCTCCCTCCCTCCCGCTTTCACCTCATTCCCCTTCCCTATGACTGTGACTGAGGGGGACCTCCTCCCCCTGAATATGATGCTAGGGTATCAAGTCTCTTCTTGGTAGTCTGCTATCCTTCCTCCGAGTGCCATTGGGCTTCCCCATTAAGGGGACATGGCCAAATATGAGGCACCAGAGTTTGTGTGAAGGTCAGTCCCCAGTCTCCACTTAACTGTGGAGAATGTTCTGTCCCTTGGCTAGATCTGGGTAGGGGTTTGATGATGACTGCACGTATTGTCCTTGGTTGGTGCCTTAGATCGAGCAGAACCCCTGGGCCCAGATCCGCCCATCATAGTGTTCTTCTTGTAGGTTTCTAGGGCCCTCTGGATCCATCTATTTCCCGTTCTCCTATATTTTTCTCACCTAGAGTGGCAGGAAAGGTGTTCCCCCCCTCTTATGATAGGATTGTGGTACTGTATGTAAAACAAGTAACCCTAGCGCCTCTAGCAGCAGGGAATCAAACACTTTCACCTTCAACTCCTCCCACTGCCCAAGGTTTATCATTCCCCATTTCACACCAAATAAAGGGGCCAGCATGATCTGTTTCACCAAAAATCATCTGATACTCTCCATTTATTCTGGGGAAAGAAGGGTCCCCTTCTCCCATCAATAATTCATTGCTGGACCTCTGGGGCTTGGCTGCTTCTGTGACTCACCAGGATGTCGGTGTGGCTCACTGTTGCCATCTTTCTAGTGGTAACCCACCCACTTCAGTGCCTGTCTGCTGAATGGAGTGTTCCAGAAGCAGCCATTGTGTCTGCCTACCCAGACAAAAACCAGGCTCCTGCCTCTGCCTCTGCCTTTCTTGGTTTCGAAGCTCCAAGTGAGCCTCCATTACAGGCTACACATAAAGCAGCCACCAATTTACCCATGCCAGGCTGGATCCTTGATGCCACTGTAGGGGCAACATTAATGCCATAGTCTATATGTAATGTATATTCTGCAATTAATGCTGTGGTCTTTGAGAACTTGTCCTCCAGGTGACTTCACTTCTTCCTGCATTCCGGGAAAGACCAGGCACTGCCATAAACTTGACCTGCCAGCAGTCTCCAGAAATTCCACTGGAGCTATTAGATACAATTAACTCCCAATGTTCCTCTGAGATTAAAAAAAACAAAAACAAAAACAAAAACCTTCCCCTCCAGACTCAGTCTCCACTCAACCTGCCAAAAGATCGACATTCCTGTGACCCACGGCTTCCCTGAAGATCAAGCCTCCCCCCCCAACCTGCCTGAGTCGACATTCCTGTGACCCACAACCCCCACTTCCCTTTATGAATCCACTGCTCTGATGCAGGAAGGATTGTAATCTGAGGCTTGAGCTTTGTAAGACAGGACCCTGTGTATGTTGCATCGGTATTGAGTCCTGGAGGTCATTTTGGGGGGGTCTCACGATCCGGGTGATCTCAGTATTACACTGAGCGATCTGGGTATAACACCACTTAGCTTGGGTTTCCAAGCCCTGCACCTTTGATGCTGAGCTTCCTGGCAGAGTGCCTGACAAAGCCCAGGCTCCTACCACATGTAGAATGACATTTGAATACATGAGCCTGTGGGGAAACATTTCTCCATTCAAACTAGAGCATCCCTCTTAGCATAAGCACACCCCTCTACCAGCCATCCTCAATATGTCCATCACCTTTGCTTACCCATAATGTAGGGAAAAGGTTTGTTAGAAGGTATTAAGTGTAGCATGGGCAGGGAAAGCATTGGAGCTGGAGTTAAAGAGCTGGGTTCAGGTCCTGCCACTGAAATGCCTTAAACTCCAGGGAGATCCTGTCTTTTTGTTTCAGTACGATGGCCAAGGAAGTACATGCTTCTGGCAGTGCCCTGACTCCCTATATTTCTGAATTACTGCAGTAATTCTGGATCCTTTGGAGTGAGGTCAGACCTGGAGAGCAAAGCAATGACTAATTTGTGGTAGTTTTGGGCTTAAAGGTTTCTCTTTTCTTGGGAGAAAAACTGATAATTAAGAAAAGTGGCCTAGAGAGGAGTTCAGCAGTCCCTTGATGAGCCTGCCTTCCAAAGAGCCACGGGCCTTAGGTGCCTACCTCCCACTGTCCAAACTCTTGGCACATCAGCAGCATTCCAGAGCAGCTTTGGCGAGAGAGGGACGTGGTCCAAGTGTGGTTCTGTGGCCCGCCCCAGAAATGCAAACAATCAAGTATTGACTGTTCCATAGGAGAAGGGTAGGAAACTTCAGGGTCTCCTTTTTCGGCAGTGTGTGTGTGTGTGTGTGTGTGTGTGTGTGTGTGTGTGTGTGTGTTCGTTCATGTGTTCCTTTTTTCAGAACCCCCACTTCACCATGCTCTACTCATTAATCCTTTTTCTAGAAGGCAAAGCCTTTCCCTCTCTTCCTGTGACTGCTCTGGGCCCTCCTGTATATTCAAACTGAGGTGCTGACCCCACCTAAGGATGGGCAGCAGAAGGCGGCAGGTGAAGAGGATGTGGAGCCTGGAGCATTGAAGTTTTGGCGATTAAAGTTCTTCCTCTGCGGAGGAGGGGTACAAGGGGTGGGGTGCAGGAAGTATGTTAAGGGGGTTGGAAGGAAGATGAAGTTAAGTGATGCCATTAATCATGAGCCCTTGACTCATCAGTTTGTTCTTGAATAAAGAAGCCCAGGACACTGTGATTAAAAAAAAAAAAAAAAAAAAAAAAAAAAAAAAAAAAAGTGGTCTAACTGAGTCTAAGGTAGGTTCCAGAGAGTGGAAGTAAGTGTTAAGTGTGGCATAGCTGGCTTCCTGTGCCATTGCGGCCATCCCACTGATTTTGTGGACTGAATTCGTTACTTCTCTGTTGCTGTGATAGAATTCATGGCCAAATATAAATAAAAGGGGGAGTTTAATTTGTGTCTGGCTGCCTCTCCACTTCCTGGATGCCACCATTTTGATCACTGTGTCTTTTAGAAACTTTCTTTAACTGGCTTAACTTACGCACCTCTGCTTCACGTTCCCACAGTAACATGAAGCCTAACGCTTTGGATTTACTTGTTCTGCAATATGAATTTATATATAAGCTTGACTTCTTGGATACCAGGATCACTCCTCTCTGTATACCCTATGCTCAGACCAGTGCGCAGG
The DNA here is from genome assembly GCF_903995435.1 of Acomys russatus. Taxonomy (NCBI): domain Eukaryota; kingdom Metazoa; phylum Chordata; class Mammalia; order Rodentia; family Muridae; genus Acomys; species Acomys russatus. Next base: position 93,662,610 of record NC_067138.1, on the reverse strand, counting down.
TCACAGGAGTGCCTTGAGAAATGTTCAGTTCACAGCTGAGAAGGAGGCGATGTAGCCAAATAGCCATCCCAGTTACCAATAGCCAAAAAAAAAAAAAAAAATAGTGTTCTTCCCTTATGATATTTCAAAATATGCCTTGCTCTGGAAAAAGAAAACAAGCACATTCTCAGAGCATGGAAACCTAGGAATACATTTTAGAATTTGAAGCATGATGCTTTATCCACAGAAAAACAAAAGCCATCTGACGTTCATACCCTTCACAAAGCCACTTAGTTGGAGCACATCTTTTTCAGCCTCATTCACATAGTTACAGGTTTGGGGGCAGTTGCAGCTCTTATGTGGTTCTTACTTAAGAGAACACGTACTTGTTTATTAAGCCCCTTCCATGTCCCAGACACAGTGACAGGTTCTGTGTATCTTATTTCAGCTAACACATACATGACTTTATGCTCATGTTAGAATTGCTATCTTTATGTTGCAGATAACATAGTACAAGATAAGCAAAGTGATAGTTTATTGAGTGGCAGAAACAACATTTGAACTGACATTTGGCTGAGTAATTGAAAATTCAAATTTTAAGTACTTTGTATTTCATCTGGTCACATTTCTTAGAACAAATTTATTAGAGTTCACAATTAATAGTCCTTGGTGAATTAATTTCCCCAATGATGAATACTGTGTAGGTAGTCTTCCCTCTCTGGCTGTAGTTTCTTGGAAGCCTCTCTGTGTTTTATCTTCCTGACCTTGGGCTCCAGGGTTGGGTGTATGGCGGCTTCTGAACAGATGCCTGATTATCAGATAAATGGATATAGTCACTGGCATTTTAGCTTTTCTTGAAACCCACATTGTGTGATGCTTGCAAACTTACAAAAGGCAGATGGTTTCTTATCCCGGAATATGAGGAGATGGTGAGTTCTTGGAAAGCAGACAGACTGGTGGAGAAGCAGTTAGTGCCTGCACCCGTGTAAGCAACAGAAAACCTCCTTTCTGCAGATAAGAACTCGGTGAATCACTTTGGAAATCTGATATCTGAATAGCCATAGACTTTGCAGGCTGGTCCAGTCAAGACTCAGGGCTGCAAGCAAAATTAATTAATGTATAGCTCTGGGCTTTCTTGGAAAAATTCAAAGGGAACGGAAAGGAGTCTAGTCGCACTTTTGATAAGTCACCTCTGGTTTTATCATCTCTATAAAGTTATTCTCATCTCTATTAATCTCTAAGTCTACGTTCTCAAAGCGTTATGTGAAATTCTACTGGCCTCTTTAACCTAGGGCTTCTTTTGGTGTCTCCTTCTGAAATCCCCGGAGCTTTCTTTGTTGCAAGGATTCTGGTCTGTGGTTCTCTCGTCTCCATCACACTGGTCCTCTCTTCCTCACCCTTGGCAGAAGATTTCTTCAGCTAGGTTTTTTCTTTTTTAAATGGTAATTCTACTGGAAACATTTTGCTAAAGCAACCTGGACAATCCTGAATATGCTTTGAAGTTGTTACAGTTTAGCCTCAAGGTCTCCTCTTCCTCAGCTTAGAGCGGAGTGCTTCTGCAGCTTCAGCAAGCCTGGCAGGTCTTCTGCTCGTGGCCCCCGTGGCTCTTCTGACCCTGTCCTCATTGCTTTCAGTTTTCCTGGGCACCATCCCTTTCTTGGCACTGTGATGTCCCCTTCTGCTTCTATGGACTTGGGCCTCCATAGCCTCTTGTTCCATTTACTGACCCCTGTTCTCTTCACCTTAGACCCCTCCAGTTTATCTGGAAAGTTTCCCCTCAAAACAGGAGACATTCAAATAAGAATTTACCTTAGTACGTTAGACTAACGTGTATATCCAGATACTCCCGGTAAGTGTTTGTTTTTAAATAGGCCCTCTGACCTACTTGAGACCTGCAATCTCTTGAAGTGGACATTGTGGGTTAAGATGTTATGCTACCGTTGAGTGGAGAGTGAGATCTGACTCTCACACGAACTCTGGTGCCCCTTTTCTGACCACGACCCCTGGATGGGGAGGCCTGGCGGCACTCAGAGGAAGGATAGCAAGTTACCAAGAAGAGACTCGATATTCTAAGAGCATATATAGGGGGAGGAAGTCTCCCTCAATCACAGACATAGGGGAGGGGAGAAGGGGGGAAGTGGGAGGGAGGGAAGAATGGGAGGAAACAGGGGAAGGGCTAACAATCGAGATGTAATATGAATAAAATAATAAAATGGGGAAAAAAAAACAATTTGTACTCATCAGTGTACACAGATGAATGATATTTGTTATAACATAGAATTTTCCAGATTAAAATCAATATATTTTTAATGAAAAAAAAAAAGATGTTATGCTACCATTTGATCCACCTGACTCAGAGTCAAGTCGGCTTTTATGATGCAGACAAGTGGTGCACCCAACTATGCACAGAACAATAACGGAAGTAAAGGAAACAGAACTAAATTCTTGTGTTTCGAGGAAGAAATTAAAGATAATTCTTATAACCCTGTTTATTATCCTAAGCACTTGAAATATTAAGACCAATGGATAATTTAGAAAAATTGCATGTTAGCCTTGCAACTGCAATTCATAATGTTTAATTGTTAGATTCACAGCTTTTCACTTAGAAAGATGAAGAAGATATGATTTCTCTTGTAAGCCGTGTTCCATATTGAAGACTGTATGATGTGTATGTGTATGTGTGTGTACATGTGTGACTGTGTGTGACAGGGTCTTGTTATTTGGTTGGCGTCACACTCTAGTGGTTCCTGTTTCAATTTCACAAGTACTTGAATTACGTGCCTGTGCCAGAAAACCCAGCTTCAAAGTTTGATTATTAAAAATATTCATTTAATTTTATAGGCTTGGGTGTTTTGCATGCATATATGTCTACCTACCACATGTGCACGCGGAGTCCAGGGAGGTCATAATGGGCACCAGATGTCTTATGAGGTTAAAATTTAAACTTGCGTTCTTAGCAGGTACATGCCTTAATTTTTAAAGTCCCATTTACTGAAGAGCTAATTCTTTCTCTATTGAGCAGTCTTAGCAACCATGTTGAAAATCAATTGGCCACAGACATAGTCATTTGTTTCAAGGCTCATTTACATAGTAAATGTTGCTTTATACTACAGGTATATTTTGAGATATTGGGAAACAGGGCTTCTGACAATTCTAAGCTAAGGTTGTGATTAATCAACTTTTACCACATGGTTATAATGTAGCTCAAGAGTCAGGTCAGTTATAACTACTCTACTTTAGAGAGCAAGTCTTCCGATGAACTGAGACTGGCATTATAATTTTACGCTAACAATAACAGGAATGCTAGGCAATTCCCTACTTGTATGAATATTAGCATTTTAAAACACAAGGCCCGATGGTAAATACTAGGTTAATCTTTCATGGCCTGAGTCTGTTCCACTGGTAATACTGGAAATGGCACACCTCTTTGAAGACCAGTGTGTCAGTTAAATAATAATAGTTCCCATGGGCTCATATATCTGAATGCTTAATCCCCAGAGAGCGGCACTATTTGAAAGGATTCGAAGAGTTAGGAGGTGTGGCCTTGTTGGAGGAAGTGTTTCACTGGATTCAAAAGCCCTTGTCAAGCCTAGAGACCCTTCCTGCTGTTTGCACATCTGGATGTAGAACTCTCATCCACTGCTTGCTGCAGCACCATATCTGCCCGCATGCCTCTATGCTCCCTGCCGTGAGGACTGTTGTATGACCCTAGTGGCCCTTCATCCATAAAAATACAGATACCAGGTCCTCTTAATATTTCAAAGCATAGGCCTTAGCTGGGCAGACTCTCAACGAGCTCATCTAAGTTAACCCAACCACATAGCCCCATCTAGCCATGAGGCTAGCTATGTCTTCCAGGCCCCTAATCATGTCTGGCTCCTCTCATGTCTCCTGGTGAAAGGGCCTTTTCTCTTTCTTCTTCCCAGTGTTCGTGTCTTTCTCCTAGAAAGTCCTGCCGTCCACTTCCCTCTCTGCCCTACTATAGGTTGTTAGCAACATTTATTATCCAATCTGGGACAATTTGGGAGGCAAGGTTCACACAGCATCATCCCGAATATGTGACAATCTACCCACAACACAACAAGGATCCTGGGGACAAGCAACAGACACTTGAACACGTAGAAGCTCCAACAGAGGATAATGGACTAAACCTCTGAAATGGTAAGCAAGCTTCAACTAACTCCGTTTTAAAATAAAAGTTGCTATGGTCATGGTGTTTTGTTGTTGTTGTTTGTTTGTTTTTGTTTTTGTTTTTCACAGCAATAGAACAGTGACTAAACCAACCTGCTTCTCTAAATTCTATTAGCTGATGGTTTGAAAAAGAATGGTTCCTCTAAGTCATAGATTTAAACAGTTGGTCACCAGGAAGTAGCACTCTTTGAAGGGATTTGGAAGTCTGGCCTTATTGGAGGAGGTGTGGCCTTCTTCGAGGAAGTGTGTCACTGGGGGTGGGCTTTGAGGTTCCAGAAGCCCAAGCCAGCCCCCAGTGGTTCTCTCTCTCATCCTGCTGCCTGCAGACCTGGATGTAGAACTCTCAGCTACCCCTCCAAAACCACATGCCACCATGTTTCCTGCCATGCTGAAATAATGGCCCCAATTAAATGATTTTCTTTATAAGAATTAACTTGGTCATGGTGTCTCTTCACAGCAATGAACACTAAGACAATAATCCTCCTAGGGGGTCACCGTGTTCCACCATTATCACAGCCCCTTGAGACTATAACCTCTCTGCCACTCTATTGTTACACTTTCATTGTCCAGAAGAATTTCTAAGCTCAACATATGTTTGTTGAATAAATGAGTTATTTGGGCTGTAATGCCTGAAAAAAACAAAAAAAAACAAAAAACAAAAAAAACACACCATGCGCACTTGAAAAATTTATTCATTAAGAACTTTGTGTTCATACTGGCTAATGTAACTATGGTCCTAGCCTTGTGTCACACACTTTACGTCTATCATTCCATTGGTAGTTTATGAAGAAAAACAGGTTTAATATGTATGTTGTTTGACAATATTTGTGCCCTGGTTAGGACTTAATCAGGGCCATATCTCCGACTGGTAGAGCCAAGGATGAAATTGGTTTCTCTACTTTATGATCCACATTCTATAACTAGGCTAAAGTTTAAAAAATATCTTGCAACTAGTGTCTATTTGAATCAATTTAATATCAATTCACATTTGAAAAAAAGCATAAAAATGAAAAGATTTTGCGTGCGGATTCTTATACCCATGCAGAGCTAAGATTATAAAGTCTGTCTGTGACTGGGATAAGAGTTGGCTCCATATGTTCCTTTAACCTGGAATAACAAACATGGTAGCAACCAGGCACCCCCAGCAGCCTGCCCTCAAGGACCCCTGGACAGCAGGGTATGTCATCACCAGGTGCCAAGTTGTGACACATTCCCACTGTTACCAGGAGTCACATATCCTTGTTACAGGGTATTTGATCCCAGTGTGATCCCTGAGACTGTGAGTTGTAGAAACCTGTCTTTTGTTTAGCCCTTTTGGTTGAGCCCTACCCGAACCTTTAAGCCAAGAACTTCCTGTTTAGTGTAAACAGGATTAAGGTGTGGTCCAGCCAGCCCTAACACACACTTCTAATGCAAGAGCTGTCTGTACACAGGATTTAATAACGTTAACCCTAGGTCAAGAGGCAGAGCAAGAAACCAGCTGACAGTCATACCCCACTCTCCACTCAACTGTGGAGAATGTTCTGTCCATTGACTAGATCTGGGTAGGGGTTTAAAATTTACCACCTGTATTGTCACACGAACTCTGGTGCCTCATATTTGACCATGTCCCCTGGAGGGGGAGACCTGAGGGCACTCAGAGGAAGGATAGCAGGTTACCAAGAAGAGACTTGATACCCTATGAGCATATACAGGGGGAGGCAATCCCCCTCAGGAACAGTCATAGGGGAGGGGAGTAAGGGGAAAATGGGAGGGAGGGAAGAATGGGAGGATACAAGGGATGGGATAACCATTGAAATGTAACAAGAATAAATTAATAAAAAAGTAAAAAAAAAAGAAACCAGCTGACAGATTAAAAAGTAGGAGGAGCTTTGAATTGAGGGGTATGTAAGACAGCATGTAGAAGGGGCTTTAGCTTTTTATCTTGAGTTTTTTGTTTTTTGGTGTTTTTGTTTGTTTTTGGGGGGTTGTTTTGCTTTTTGTTTTTTGGGTTTTTTTGTTTGTTTGTTTGTTTGTTTTTTGCCTCTTTGCCTTAGTTCCGTAGCTCCTCGGTTCCTTGGCCTTTGGCTTTTTGGGCTTTGAGCTAGCAAGCCTTTGGCCTTGGATTTTTTGGCCTTTTCCTCCTGGGCTGTCAGCTGAACTAATGAGCCTTTGGGGCCTTTTCCTTCTGGGATGTGAGCTGAGTAGGAAGGTCAGCTTGGTGCTTTCTCTGACTCTCTGAGCCAGAAGGTATTCACACCAGCATCTGGCTCCTGAGTCTTTACTGGTAAAATAGAATGATTTGGGAATTTTCTATTGAAACAACATATCTTCCCTACGCACAGTATTCTGCTAGAAAAAAGCAATGCCTCTTCTCCCCACTCTCTTTTTCCCTCCACCCCCACCCAGAGGCAGCCTCTGTATAATCCTCTAACCCAGTAAACAGATCTCACGAGACATCTGTTGCATGGTGTGACTTTGTGACATCCATTGCTTAGATCATAACAATAAAAAGGTTCCAAGAAGCAGGTGATTTTATTGCACCTTTAAGGGCGGTAAGATTTGACATCCCCCCTTGCCAATCGGCAAAGGGACACCTTGTTGGTGGAGTTGTTCTTATTTCAGTCAGGGGCAGAGCAGATAGCAGACCTTTGTTCATCCCAGTTTGATGCCTGGCTTGGTGGCCAAAGCTATTTTATGCCTAGGACTCATAAAAATCATTTCAAAGTAAATCAAATCCAGGCAGCACAGCGCTAGAGGAGGAAGACAGACAGAGACCTGTGTTCTGCCATGCCATGTTGTGTGGGCAGGGAAAAGATTGCTAAAGATATGCCCTCTGCTCTATGGCAGGAGCTGGCCATAGACACACACAGCCCTACCTACCGCCAGGGTGGAGAAAGACAGACAGAGACCTACCCCCCCAATCATCCTACCTATAGACCTGCCTTCCAGCTTGCAGCCACTCCTCTCAGTGAGGTAGGTAGATTTCACTCAGGGGCCTGCCAGTCCCCAGACCAGCCTGCAGTGGGGCCAGCCTGCAACAAGAGCCACTACAGTGTTTTAATATGTGGTGGTCAGATACGAGAGAAAAGGAAGTAGAACAGATTGAGCATTAGGAGGAGAGATAGAACTAAAGACTCAAGGGTGGAGAGGAGTAGCCTGTTGTAAGTGGCTATCCCAGCTACCTAGGCCCATGGTGAGGTTCTAGCCTAAGCTGCCTCTGAGAGCCATGTCTGGGTCTGTGACTATGCAGTGGCAGGGGTCAGTATTGATGTCAGTAGTTCATATTAACACTACAGAGCATAGTAGTGACCACGCGAATGTCTAAGGGCTGTGTAGAAGAACTGGTCCTGCCCCACTCTTTACTGGCTATGGCAGCACTCTGGAGAGCTGGCTCCACCTTTCACCAGAAACAGCAGAGAGCCCTCTTGGGGAAAGTAGACCTAGCCCTGGTTGGGGAGGAGCAGTTGAGCCAGTCCCAAGGTTGTGAACAAGAAAGAAATGGCCCTGCTACTCCTCTGCAGGGTGCAGGGGTGGTGCCCTCCCTATTCCTTGCCACCTGTGGTAGTCAGGAGAGCTGGCCCTGATGTCATGAAAGCAGGAAAGCTAACTCTGTCTCCTCACTGGCTGTAGCACTTGAGAGAGTGGGCCCTATACCTTGCCTTGGCAACACAGTATAGCTGGCCCTGATGGCAAAGGCACAGGTGGAACCATTCCCTAGGTGTGAGAGCAGGAGAGCTGGCCCAGCTTCTCAAAGGCTGTAGCACTTGGGAGAGTAGACCCTGTGCTTCCGCTGGGCAGCACAGTAGAAATGGCTCTAGAGGTATGAGTGGGTGTGGCTGACCAGCCCTTGGGACCATGAGAGCAGGAGAGCTGACTCTGCCTCCTGCTGGTGGTGGAATGGAATGGCCTAGCCAGAGCAGTGTTGGAGAGCTCATCTTGGTGCTGCTGTTAAGGGAGAACCAGCCGATTTACCAGCTCAGCTACCAGGACCAGATTAAGGACTCTTGAGTTGGCCCACCGAAATCCTGTATCAAGCGTGAATGGTTGGGAGGTGTGTAAGGGCCAGTTCTGCTGATCCAAAGCTACAGGATCTCCATGACACAGGGCAACAAGAATTAACCAGGAGTCCCAGTGAGGATCAAATATTGATGGTGTCACAGTAGTCAGAGGTCTGGAGCCAGACCAATGACTTCATTGCAATGAACATTTGCAAGTGAAGATGTATGTGCAGAGCGATACACTGTGGGGGGCACACTGTGGTACACTACAGCTTTCATGCTTTGTGTGTGTGTGTGTTTATTTGGGGGAGTGGTTGTAAGGACCAAGGGCAGATATGAGGGGGCGGGAAGATGAGCAAGACTGGAGTGTATGATGTAAAAAAAGACTTGATAGACAAGGAAGCAGGTCATTCTGAGTGTAGCTGTTAAGTTTTACACCAAGTAGCTATGTCTTAAGTATCATCTTAGTGATGACATTTTGGGCACTTTATACAAAACCAAACGACTCAGGACTAGAACGGCCAAGGGCTTCTGCACGAGGGCACCAGTCAATTTGGGGCCATGGGGCTTCACTTTGCCTTACTCAAAGAATCACAGGTGTCCTTGAGAAATTAGCAGTTTGAGGGGAAAAGTTAGACACTTGTGAGACAATTATCTCAATTTGTTTGGGCACTGCCTACCAAGGGATCAAAGCCGACTGTGGTTGGTTTATTTATCCATGGCAGGGCCTGCTCTTACCACTTCCTCCAGAGAAGCATGGCTTCGATGGGGCTTCTTGTCCTTCTAGTCAGTTCCTTTTCTCTGCTAAGGAATATCTTTACTTAAGTTGAGTCACCAGCTGCAGCAAAGACGCTCCTTTCTGTTACAGAAAACCTCCAGAACATCCTCCCCGACCCTCCCCTACCTCCCCAGGCTCCCTCCTGCCCCAAGTCCCCTGTACCCCCCCCCCCCCCCCATCCCCACACCCCCTCCCATATGCAAAAGGAGTTAGAGAAAAGGAACCGGAAACAGAGGCTCAGCGGGAGGCACTGCCTTGGGCAGAGATGAAACTGGGGTTTGAATCCCAATTCTTATTGAGGAGAATGTTCTTTATTTTTTCCATAACTGTAAGCATTTGTACTTAGTAGTTTTTTATGACCTTAAGGAATCCTCTTAGTTGTTAAAATGATTCAAAAATGTAAAAAACACTTTTAAAACAAACAAAAGAAGATGTTTTCCTAAAATAAAAACATTTAAACTTAAATGGAACTTTCCTCATATAAAGAAACGGAAAAAAATCAAAAGCACTCACTCTCTCTCAGAGTGTTGACTGGGGATCCTGGGCAGGGACTTCGTAGTTGAGAGGATTAGAATGAGAGGATGGAGGAAACGAAACATTGCCTCGGGCAGAAAGGAAACCAAAGAAATGAAAAAAGGTTTCCTGAGAAAACAGAAAATGTGAGCAAAGGATAAAAAAAATTTCTTAGTCTAATAAGAGGAGTTAGGGAGGGAGGAAGAGAGAGAGAGAGAGAGAAAGAGAGAGAGAGAGAGAGAGAGAGAGAGAGAGAGAGAGAGAGAGAGAGAGAGAGAGAGAGAGGAGAGAGAGAGACAGAAGCAGGCTAGGAAAATCTATAGACCAAAGAGATGTAATCAAGGTTCATCTGGCTTTAATTTATAACAGTTGTCAAATCCTTGAAAGCCATTCTAGGCATGGAGATCCCTTTATAATGTAAGTAACCAAAACCAGTTCAGAGTGCACTTTTCTCCTCTTCATAAAGATTCTGTACCCTTAAGACAGAGCAAAGCCAATCAAGTTCTTGCCTCTGGCTCCCATGCTCTCAGTCCTCCCCCACAACGCCTCTGTTCCAGATTACAGTTCCGGATGGGTATAATTAGAGGAATTAAAGATGTTCGTGAATATAAAATACATGTGTTTAATTGTGCTGTCAAAAAAAAAAAAAAAAAAAAAAGACAAGTGGTAGATTGGCAAAATTCTTTTTTAAAGATCTGGTTGGAAACTTTTGATCCTTAAAGACACACCCGTTTCCAGCACTTTCCCCCACTTTGGGGTAAGGGTGGAAGATGGTGTTGTGCTCTAATGCATTTTTAAAGTCTTGCTTGTTGGATTCTGAAAAGATTTAGAGATGATTAGCTAGGTGGGCTTGGTGCATGTTTCTACAGACCGGTTGACTTCCATATGCAAATGAGCGGAAGCAAGCACTTATGGCAATTCACTGACAGAAGTTAAAATGATTTCTGTACCACGATAAAAACATGAACAGTCTGGTATGATGGGGCTTCCACAGAAGAGGAGATATAAATGTTGTTACAAACACGTGAGGAGATGCCCAACATAATCGAGATGCTACAAACTGAAGCCACAGAAAGGCATTTGCACACTCACCAGCTTGTCATTAAATTAAAAATACAGCCAACAACAAAAGAAGATGGGGATATTGAACAAGAGAACCCCTTTACAGTGTTGCTATGCTGGTAGATGTAAACAAGTCAAAGCACATGGGGAAAGATTATGGTATGTTGTGATGGTATAAACATATATATGAAGTCTACGCATTTAAGAAAATGCATATATCAGGAAACATGATCATAGAAACCCTATTTGTAGTGTGAAAAACGAGGAGAATCTTTTTATCTGTGTTAGTGAACTTTGTTGTTGTAACACATACCTGAGATAAATTAACTTAAAAAGAGGAAAGGTTCAGAGCCTTCAAGATGGGTAAGTGGGTAAAGGTGCTTGCTGTACAGGCCTGGCAACCTGAGTTCAGCCCTTAGAAGCCATGAAAAGGTGGAATAAAAGAGCCCATCCCACAAAAGTGTCCTACATGCATGTAGTGGCCTGTGCCCCTAATCATAGTGACAGATCAGAAGTCTATTAGCAGAAGAAAAGATTATTTGGGCCCACAGTGTTGGAGATCTAGTCCATGGTCCAGTGGTTTGGTTGCTTTGGGGCCTGTGGTAAGGAAGCAAGCACATCATAGTAGCACAAAAGAGGAAGAGAAATACATTAGCATCCTGCACTCCCCTATTAAAAAAAAACCACATCCACCAAATGACCTAAAGCCTTCCCTTAGGTCTTACATCCTTGAATTCCTACCACCTACCAACATCGTCAAGCTGAGGACCAGGTATTGAAACCATGGACTTCTGGGCCCAACGGTAAAGAACGTGTATATGAGCCACACTCCATGTGATGAACTGTAGTCCTGAGCAAAAGCATCCCATAAAATACCCAATGCTATTCTGTCTACATCACATTTATAAACACACAAAGTTTAAGATAAATGATCAAGGGACGGTGAAGACATTATAGCCAGATGACAACATAAAGAGCAGCATAATTAACGGCTGTGCCAAGCTGATGGCTATCTCTTTTCAGTTAGCAAGGTAGATAAAGGACAGAGAATTATTGTCAAAATGAGTGCTGGGCCTTTTTTTTTTTTTTTTTTTAACAGTTCTCTTTTGGCACATTTTAATATTCTCTGTTGCATGTATAAAATATTTCATAATATCTTCCCAGAGAAAAAGTTAATATAACATGAGGGTTAAAGTGAGTCAGTCAGATTGGAGCAGTATTGAGGGCATATCTGTTTAAAAGACAGAGATCCATATGGCTCCAGTCTCCTAGGCCATAGCGATATAGAGGGCCCAAGGAACTGACCTGTGTCTGGCCTCAGGTCTGCAGCCCTCGCTTGGGCCCCTGGTCATGACGCTAACCTGACACTAGCAGGAGTTCCCTCTGTATTCATAGGGTGTATGAGATGAACCTGGGCTGTGTGACCTACAGAAAAGGATTAATGTTTGGCAGTGAGTGGGGTGACTCTTTTCTTACAGAGACTGTGGTGAAAACTGAACCACTGGCAGGAAGGCATAGCTCTTTTTTTCATTACTTGAGCCTCTCAGTATAAAATAGTCAAGAGATAATGAGTTTGTTGTATGCTTCAAACCTTGTATTGCATTTTAATGATTATTATTACTGTGGGCATGTTGTGGGAAGGGGCCATATACATCATAGTGTATCTGTGGAGGTCAAAGGACAATTTTGTGGAATCCATTTTTCTTTCGACCTTTATGCATGTTCCAGGGATTGAACTTGGGTTATCAAGCTTGTGTGGCAAGTGTCTTTAACTCACTGACACATCTTAGCAGCAGTATACTTAAAACCTTGGATTGAATAAATTACTACTTTTAACATTAAAAAAATATATATACAATGAAATAAAACTAGGATATTGGTAGCCAGAGCTGCTGGTGCATGCCTTTAATCCCAGCACTCAAAGGATCTCCACCCTGCAGAGGCAGGCGGATCTGTCAGGTTTCCAGGCCAGCCTGGTCTACAAAGGGAGTGCAGGACAGCCAGGGCTTGTTACATAGAGAAACCCTATGCCAAAACAAAACAAAGAAAAAATTGGAATATTGGCATGATCAGTATGGGATTTTATCTTTCAAACTCTGAGTGTGTAATAAGACTGTATAATCAGTCCTGTCGTTGGAATGGCTTTAAAGTCACAATGAGTCCCAGTCACTTTATTTGCCTGAATCTTTGTTTTTACCTGTGACAGGCTATGATCTCAATTTCAGACAAAATTTCAAAATGAAATCAGTGATGCTACCTAGGTAAGGTAATGTTACTGACATCTAGAGACATCTTGAAAGGAGTGCCAAGTGTCTCAGGCTGGCTCTGCTGTATCTTACTCCCATGGATGTGGCCAAATCACTTCCTTTCTCCAAATGCCAATTTCTTCACCTATACAGTGTGTACACGTATCCAACTTTCCATAAGGATTTTTAAATTGAGTGTTAGTTTAACTGTGACTCATTCATTCTCTTATTAAACTCTATGAAGATACAAAATACATTTAAAAAAAATCCAACCACACTTTTCACTTGTTCTTGAAAGGCAACTCACAGTTTTTATGTTTGTGAGGCACTGAGGCCCCGTGGCAAACTTGTAAAATTGGATTTGCTGCTTTTGTGTGGCTTGGAGCTGAAGGCAGTTTGCTGCTGTGAAAGAGTGAACCTGCTTGCCTGTGCTCTTCACCATACCATGATGTCATCTCCAGGGGTGTTAACATGTTTGTTTAATGTATTTAAGAGTCTTACTTTTAATAAGTGGGTCGTTCCTTGGGCTCCCTCAAATTCTTACCTTCTAATTTTCTTCTGGAAGTAATAAGGTCTTAGACAATGTCGTTATTGGTCATGGGCTGGGGGTGGGTAAGGATGTAGGAGAAGGCTTAGCAACATTGCAGTAAGCAGGAAAAAGTGCCAAAATGTGGTTGGTTTCAAGGATAAACATCATTTTAAAAAGTCACATTCTGCAGTGATTAGTTCTTTTTATGGTGGAGAAAAGCTTATGAATTCTCCTATAAGAAGCAAGTTGCCAGCCAGGCCTTGGTGGCACACACCTTTAATGCCAGCACTTGGGAGGCCAAGGTAGTGGGATCTCTGAGTTCGAGACCAGCCTGGCCTACAGAGTGAGTCCAGGACAACCAAGACTACACAGAGAAACCTTGTCTCAAAAAACCTAAACAAACAAACAAATACAAGTTGCCTGTTCTTTCTATGGGTTTGCCGATCGAAATCACGAGTAGGGTTTTTTGTTTGTTTGTTTGCTTTGTTTTGTTTGTTTGTTTTGCGAGCTCATAGAAAACTTAAAAGTATTCTGATATCAGTACTCTCTTCCTCTCCTGCTAATCAACCACCATATCTTACTGCATACTGCATACATGACATTTTGCCAAACACGGGTTAAATCGCGCCCAGAAGCAGTACGAGAAGGAACACTGTAACAGCGGGAACCAGTGTTATTGAGCATTTGTCCTGTGTACTATGTCACCACCACATGACAAAAATAGTACTTGCTTTCCTCCTTATACAGCCAGAGAAAATGCAATTCACAGATTAATATTCTTTCAATGTCCCACGCATATAATCATCATCATGTGGGCTGAAAAACAAGATATGTCTTTTTTTTTTTTTAATCTGTGGCTCTATATCTTTCTTTCACATGCTTTCACATCAGTTATTTACCTCTACAACACTTAACTTGGTCATTTGAAAATAAAACAACAACAACAACAAATTCCTTCCTGAATAGTTTTGTTGTGAGGAAGAAAATCAATATATGATGGTCTGAATGTCTGTGACTCTCAAAACTAACTTGCTGAAATCTCAGCTCCAGGATGAGGAGGAGGAAGAGGATGCTGCTGCGGCTGCTGCTGCTGCTGCTGCTGCTGCTGCTGATGATGATGATGATGATGATAGGAGATGAGTACCTGAGATGTGATTAGGCCTTGAGGATGTAAGTCTTATAATTGGATTCACATACTTATAAATGAGACCCCCAGAGAAGTAGCCTGACTTTCATGATGTGAGGACGCAAGAAGACACCATTTTAGCCACAAAGGGACCTTATTAGCTTACTAATCTGCCTTGATTTTTGGACTTCTCAGCTGCAAAAATTGTGTACTGTAACCCCATGTTGTTTATAGGCTGCCCAGGCTAAACTATCTTGTTACGGCAACTTGAATGGACACCAGGAAACACAAAGCACACAGTGAGTACTCAGTAAACAGCGCTTGACTTTAAGACAAAGGCCGAAAGCACCAGAAAGAGCCTTCAGTGACTAGCTCTGAGCCTGAAGTCTTTCTGGTAGTTTTAATTACTGTGTCCAAATACCAAATACCTGGCATAGAATTTAAACAATGTAAAGTTTATTTTGGTGCATGATTTCAGAGATTTTTACCAGTGAGGGCCTGGTAGAGCAGAGCAACTCACGGGGGCGGGGGGGGGGGGGGGTGGGGGGCATGGGGGGGGGGTAAGAGGGGGGGGGGGGGGGGAGGGAGGGAAGGAGGGAGGAAGAGTGCTCTTGTTTATTTGACCTTGAACTCCAGGCTATGGGGGATGAGCTTCTCCTCTTGGGCACTCTTCCCTGGGACCGCCCTCACAGATGTGCCGAGGATGCTCTTTACTCTTTGTGTATTTCAGTACAATCCAGTTAATAATCCAGAGGAGCCATTACCATAAGCACTCCTGATTGTCCATGACTATAGAGAACAGTCAGTAAAGGAAAGGAAGCTCCCAATGCACAACATATGTGCATCCAAACTAGAGCAAGAGGAAATGATTTGCGTAGAAGTCAAAGGAGGGATAAGTGAAAGATGATGAAACAGACTTTAAAACAAAACAAAACGAACCCTCTCCACTGGGATAGAGATGTAATCAAGTGCTTTCTTTCATCTGCCTGCTTCTCAGCCAGAGTGCAGGAACAGCTGAACATACAGAGAGCTCGGGTCCTCAGAAGGGGAGCTGGCTTCATGGGCAAGCCGTCTTTCCCTGTGCACAGAGCCTGAGCTAAGAAGAGCTTCGTGTTATCATTGCATCAAAGTTGTCAGTTTTTGTGGACTAAAGGATAGTTTGATTTTTGTATTCAATCTGTCAAACATCTAACCTCTCGTATTTGGGACCCTGGCACCCCATCTTCACTGGAAGGCTCTCATTTTAATGAATACAATCCCAGGAGACCCTTGGAATGCTGTGTTACCAGATTTCTCCTTTTCTTTTATTTCTGTTAACACCAAAATTATACATGATATATGCTGCATATGAATCTCCAGGTATGCAGAAAAGAAGGTAATATAGTCAAAAAAAGGACCTTAATATTTTTCTTAAGTAAAAAAAAAAAATAATAATAACAACAGCACCATGGCCCAGATCCATAATGCTTTGGGGTGGCTTCCTTAGAGGAGGATTTCAAATTTCTGCTTATGTGTGACTTTAAGTAGACTCTGGGATTCTGTGTTTTCTGAAAACACCTAGCTCAGTTTTACGTGGAAATGAGGTTGAGAAGCACCGAGTTATAAAACTGCTGGTAGAAGTGGGTGCTCCTGGCAAGTGTTATACAATGCCTTCGAACACGCCAGGCTTGGTGGTGCATGCCTTTAATCCCAGCACTCGGGAGGCAGAGGCAGGTGGATCACTGTGAGTTCGAGGCCAGCCTGGTCTAAAAAGCAAGTCCAGGACAGCCAAGGCTACACAGAGAGACCCTGTCTCAACAAACAAACAAACAAAGAAAAAAGTTTCCTGAACAAGGGTATGTGATGGACTCAGTATTCTCCTGGTAGCCAGAGCTTTGCAGGTAGTGGGCGCTCTATCAAATTTTACTGATAGATAAGTGATCAAGTATGGTTTTAATTTATTTTTTGAAGTGCATTGAACATACAATCTGCCCCCAAAGCTGGGCTCTCTCAAAAAAGTTTGCCAAACATGGGACAACTATAAAGTGAAATTTAAAAATCCTGAATCTTATTTTTATTTGTGTGTATGTATGTGTGCGACTATGGCAGGTTACCTGCAAAGGCCAGGAGACTGTTGGGTCCCTTGGAGTTGGAGTTATAGGTGCTTTTGAGCCACCTGACACAGGTGTTGGAAACAGAATCTGTATCCTCTGGAAGAGCAAGAAGTTCTCTCAACCATCGAGCCATCCCTCAAGCCCCGAGGAACCAGGTTTCTGAGATATTTACACCTTCTGAGAAGACCAAAACAAATGAAGCCGCACAGTATTTATATATTTAAAGGCTTTAATATGACAATGTGTTAATTATCTCCAAATTGGCCTGTAACTTCAACCTACTTCCAGTTTAAATCCCTATAGGCATTTTCACAGATTCACAAGGTAAAGCTCCATGCAGCTAGCGCGGTCAAAGCAGACACTGAGAGTGAACAAAAGGCTGAAGGAGCTACCTTTCCTCGGATCAAGATCGGTTAGAAGACGTTAGTGGTTAGGACAAGGTAACGATGGCTAACGGTTAGCTGAGAACAGCAGGAAGAGAAGATAGGGCTTGCAGAGCAGCTCATGGGTGTACAAGTGGCTCAGTGGGAAAGAATACCGTTCCACAGATACATTTAGATCCATTGTGTGTCTGGTACAGATACCTGCCAGGCTTCAAGGTAAAAAATTAATTTGCAATGGTCTGAAAATTATTATAGTCCTAGCCATGAAAGCTAAAACTATTTGTAGAAGTTTCACAATATTGAGTTAGAAAAAAGATTTTTAAAAAATTGAAGTTAAAAAGAATGTGTGAATGCGAGTGTGTGTGTGTATGTGTGCTCTCATGTGTGCATGCATGTGTCACAGTACTCATATGAGGCCAGAGGACAACTTTTGTGTGGAGTCTTTTTCCTCTTTTCAACTTTTCAGGTATTCCAGAGTTTGAGCTCAAGTCACCAGGCTTGTGTGACAAAGCACTTTTACCCACTGAGTCATCCTGATGGTCTTACAGCAGATGCAGTCTGTGCTCATATCCATGGGCTGTTGCCACCGAAGGCCACACAGATGTCCATGGTGTGTGCTGCAGCCCGAAGCCATGTTGATGTCCATGGGTGGTGCTGCCACCTGGGGCCAAATTGATGTGGGAAGCCTGCTCTACCACCTGAGGCCATGGTGATGTCTGGGTCTGTGCTGCGGCCACTCCCGCGGTAGCATGGATGATTGCAGATGATTGCAGATGCATAGTCTAGAAAGAGGGATATGGAAGGCTTAGTGACAACCCCTACCATCACCCCTCCTTCAGTGACAAAAACATAGCACCGTAAACAGGAAGCCATCAAAGAGAACTCTTAAAGTGTGCTAAGGATGCTGAAGTATAGCTCTCCACAACTGATGGCTTCTGGTGGGTTGTGGTAGGGGAACGGCTCAGTTCTATTTAAGGGGGAGGCTACAGAGAATTTGGAGATACTCCAGTGAGTATACAGATAACACAAACTGGATTAGTTTTTTTAATTTTTCTTATTTTTTCCCAGTGGGGTGGTCAAAAGGGTGGCGGGGTGGGCATAGAAGGACTAGGAAATGAATGTGATTTGGGTGCAGGATATGAAATTCCCAAAGAATCAATAAAAATGTTATGTTGGGAAAAAGGAAGAAGAAGAAGAAGAAAAAAAAAAAAAAAAAAAAGAACTTAAGAAAAATCAAACCATGACAGAAAACAGAAGGAATTAACTTAATAAAATGTTTGGAGATTTAAAAAACAAAACAAAACAAACAAACAAACAAAAAACCCAAAACTAAAATAAACAAAAAATTGTGGAAAATTGTATATGAAGAATGATCTTGGCAACCTGCTGTCCCTCCTCTGAGTGCCACCAGGTCTCCCCCTCCAGGGGACATGGTCAAATGTGAGGCACCAGAGTACGTGAGAAAGTCATATCCCACTCTCCACTCAACTGTGGAGAATGTTCTGACCATTGGCTAGAAGAGACTTGATACCCTATGAGCATATTCAGGGGGAGGTAATCCCCCTCAGGAACAGTCATAGCGGAGGGGAATAATGGGAAAATGGGGGGAGGGAAGAATGGGAGGATATAAGGGATGGGATAAACATTGAGATATAACAAGAATAAATTAATAAAAAAAAAAGAATGATCAGGGGGTTCCAATGCTGGTGGTGTTTGTGGAGATTTGAATAACCAGTATTCGTTCCTCCCTAAGCTCCAGTGATAGAAATTTGGTCTCTAGCAGGTGGTGCTGCTTGCGTGATGTCACGGAACTTTTAGGAGGTGAAGCCTCACTGTAGACAGTTGGGGATAGACTTTGAAATTTATATAACCTCTCTCTACTTCCAGTTAGTCCTCTCTGATTCCCATTTACAGGTGGAAATCTCTCGGTTTCCTACTCTGTACATCTGCAGTCATACCATTCCCACCGTCATGGACTCTCCTTCTGGAACTGTAAGCCAAAGTAAACTCTTCCTTCCCTAGGTTGCCTTGGTAACACCATCTTGTCACAGCCACAGAAGAGTAACTGCAAGCCAGCAAGCAGCACCCGGCCATGGCTTCTGCATCAGGCCCTGTCTCCAGGGTTCTGCTCTGTGCGAGTCCTGTCCTGACTCCTCAACAGTGGTACAGAATCATAAGCAGAATACACCTTTTCCTCCTCAAGTTTCTTTGGTGGTGGTGTTTTATCACAGCAATAGTAAGCCCAAGACTGTATGTTCTAAGTGCACTTGCATTAAAAAAAAAAAAGATTTATTTATTTATTACTTATACAGGATAATGCCTGCATGTGTGCCTTGCAGGCTAGAAGAGAGCACTAGATCACATTATAGATGGATGTGAGCCACCATGTGGCTGCTGGGAATTGAACTCAGGACCTTTGAAAGAGCAGCCAGTATTCTTAACCTCTGAGCCATCTCTTCAACCGATACACCTGGATGTTTAAGCCACTGAGTTTGTGGTGATTGTTACAACAGTGATTTAAAACTGGAACATGTCCTTAAAAACAACCACCATGTTGTCTCTGCATGAAGGTTTAGCTCCTTGCCGTGTAGACCTCTCTACATGGATACTTCTTCAAAGCTAGTAAGGAGCATCTCTGAGTCTACCAGTAAGAACTAGTCTTATGTAGTATCATTACCGGAGTGACAGCCCTTCATCTTTGCCACATGTCATTGGTTAGAACTTCACTCCTGAAGTAAGTGCAATGATGCTACTCATTTCAAAGAGGTGCTGGGATCATTGATTTTTACCTGCAGTTAAGTGGGAGATGGCACAATGGCAGGAACACCAGGTGGTGAGACTAGCTAGTCTGTCACAGCATATCTGCTCAGTAGTCATTTGCTGGTCTTTGAATGTCTTTATCAAATTCTGTAGTTAGAACTATGCGGATCTTTGAAAATGCTTTCCATCTTCTTTTGTTGCATTGGTTTTCAGAAGCAATATCATCCTGAACTACTGATAGGAACATTTATTAGTATGATTATAAATTAATATTAAAACAAAACAATGCACTTGTGAGCAGTGTCAATACTTTTATTTTATTTTTTTTTTTTTACATAAGGAATGAGTCTACAGTGGTTACCAAAAAGTAGTGATCAATCCCAGCACTCGGGGAGACAGAGGCAGGTGGATCTCTGTGAGTTTGGGGCCAACCTCATCTACAAAGCAAGCTGCAGTGTAGCCAAGGCTGAAACGCTGTCATGAAAAATCAACCAACTAGACAAAGCAAACAAACAAAAAAGTAGTGATCATCACTAAAATTCAAAGGCCTCTGGAAGCTTTCTCTTTTGTTAGTTGTTCTTCAGAATATATCCATTTGTCGAGTGAATTTCAGTAGACTTAAGCCTGAGCAGCTCGCAGCCGGGTAATGAGTTTCCGTTTCTGTGGAATGACTGATTTGGATTGGTGAATTGGCAGCTGAATACTGCAAAAGGTTTTCGTCCAGTCAATCAGGTCTTACTGCACACATAGTTCTTATTCTTTTAACTCTCACCAGCTACAGACTGGGGTAGGCAGGCTGTGTATAAGCCACCAAACACAATCTAAAACCCTTAGGGTCAGGAGATCGACTCAATTCCAGCTTCAGGCAAAGACAGGGAACTGAACATTGCTTTTGTAAGTGCTTAACAATTGTCTAAAGACCGCTCACAGCTAAGCAGAGAGGAGTAGGGCAAGGGTGCTTTAGAACCAACCAGAAAGTATTTAAATGACTACGCTGCTCGTTACTAACTCCCTTGCTTCACTCCAGAAATAAGTGCAATAGCATTACTGATTTTAAAGAGGTGCTGGGATAATTAAATATAAGTAATTTACGCATAGTAGCATAGGGGTTTTTTTTTGTTTTTGTTTTTGTTTTTTTTTTTTTTTTGACACAGAAGAGCTTCATAAATGCTAGCAATTGTTCTCACTATTGTGGCAAAGAGAAGAGTTTGGACTTCATAGTTAAGCAGACGTACCACCAGGTAGCTATCTTCTTTGAACTTTAGTGTGCTGACTTTTAAAGTGAGGACCATGGAAAAGTACATTCTAGCATCACCATCTAGCACAGTACTTGCTGCACAGTCAATACGTCAGGGAGATGAATTCTCCTCTTTCCTCGATACTCTTTTAGAAAGTATGAAGGTGGGGGCTGGCTTCTTGCTGCCTAAAGAACAGACATCAGTAAAGCAAAAGGCTAGGCTCTATAGGAAACCCTTAACTATCAAAACAGCAAGACCTTCTGTCATGTGAGAGACTAGTGTGTAGCCTGTCGGGGATGCAGGTTCCTTGCATGCTCTTGCTCCATACACTGCATTTTCACACACACACACACACACACACACACACACACACACATACACACACACACACACGCGCGCATACTGTGCACCACCACAGTATCTATTTCCCACATTTCCTGCGACAGGAAAGAAAAGAGATAGTGTGCTGCTATTTCAAGATATTTCTCCAAGGTCTTCTCTTCCACCGGGACTCAATTGTCCAGAATCTAGGTGCTACAAGGGACAGTGATGTCGCTTTTGGCAGGGCACAGTGGTAGGGCTTTAGGTGGGGGCATGAGCCATGGACAAAGTACATTTCCAGTCTATTTCTAAGAGATGAAATGAGGGAAAGAGAATAGATTTCGTTTTCAAATGGTGGAGAAATGTGTTTCTAGGGAAATCAGAGTAGAAAAAAAAGGACTGTGTTGAATCGTTCAAACTATAGAGGCTGGTATGTCAATAAACCCAATGTTGTGTTTGCTAATTAACAAGGCTTAGCATTCTGGGAATAGTAGTGTATGCTAGAAATGATCTCAGTGTTCAGTGGAACTCTTAGTTATGACTGAGAGAGAATAGCATTGTAGAGGTCACAGTGGGTTGAGGTATGTGCTGAGAAAACTTGAAGGGCACAGAGCCCGTTCAAAGGATGAACCTGGAAAGAAGTGGCCATGAGTACAATGTGCTTGGTTAGGTGGGGCAAGACCTGATCAAGATCTGATCGTTCCCTCTGATATCTTTCTTAAACAACACTCCACATACACAGAGTACTGCTTTTGGACCCACGCCTCGTTAAATGCTTAAGGGTTTTAAGTCTGCCAATGTTAGAAGAGGGAAATTCATGCAGGTTGAGACACACAGCAAACTCTTCTGGATAAGTGAGTCGGAAGAAGGCTTGAATGGACTGAGAGAAGCAGGAATGGCATTCCAGAGTGGGAGCAATCCCAACAAAGGCATGGTAAATGCTGGGCTCCCGAGAGGG
This sequence comes from Acomys russatus, assembly GCF_903995435.1. Lineage (NCBI taxonomy): Eukaryota > Metazoa > Chordata > Mammalia > Rodentia > Muridae > Acomys > Acomys russatus. The sequence continues at coordinate 93,640,453 of NC_067138.1, read as the reverse complement.
AAAAACGGACTACATATCACTAGGGTTTTTTTTTTTTGAAGGGGTTTTTTTTGTTTGTTTGTTTGTTTGTTTTTGTTTTGCTTTTTTGTTTTTGGGTTTTTGTTGTTGTTGTTGTTGTTGTTGTTTTGTTTTGGTCTCCAGGCAGCTTCAGAATAAGTGTGAGCAACGTCTACCCCGCCCCATGTGACTTCTTACCACATGCAAGCCCACAAGTGAACAATGGCAGAATTGTGTTGAATGGTGCTAAGTTTCCATTCCGAGTTGGCAGCCTCAGGATGTAATTTTCTCAGATAGGAAATATTCTGGCTTGGGATTTTTTTGGGGGCGGGGGTTAGCAGAAATTACTTTCTCTCAATTAGATTCTAGTTTGATACAATCATTGCTTGAAAATTGCCTCAAATTGAAGCCATCTAATAGTGAGAGTTGAAATGAAGAAGATAGGAAGAATTTAACCACTGCAGACAGCCCATTCCCAGAGTGTGTGATTCAAAAACAGGAAGAAGCGCAACCTTCTGTGTGTCTTACCTTGGACAGAGAATACCACTGAACCCATTAATGGGCTTTTATTGGTTTAGCACCAATCAAATCAAGCCCACACAGGAAGCACAAGGTGATTGTATCCTTAGTAAACAGGTTTGATACATTTATCAGATGTGGTTCTTTCTTTCTCTTTATCACGATATGTTCCAGAAATGCTGTGCCATGGAATTGGGCCATATCTGGTTCTTGAATTGTGGTTCCAGCAGCTCTATGAACTATAGGGAAGAGATGTGATTTAAAACGCACAATGTCTCTGAGCAAATGGGAAATGCTCATTCTGTGTTTGGATGAACTGATGGGTTGACACTACTGGACAAAAGTATTCTCTTTCTCCTGACAGGTGAGTTTTTTTCCTCAACACTGTTCCTCAGATTAGCAAGGAGATCTGTGATGAGCTGGTTCACACATTCTGGCAGATGGTAGCAGTTAAGATCCCGGGAGATGATTTTTCCTTTCTAGTCTTGCTTTTCATCTTTCTTCTCTGGGGCAAGAAAAGACTTTAGTTCAGTGCTAATTTTACTCCACAATTAAAATTATCGCCTTCTGAGCACTTTTGTCATACCCTGGGTGTTATGAAGTTTCTGATTGTGGTGAGAGGAATAGATTCTTCTTGGCCGAGTGTAAGCGCATGTCTGATTTTATTTTTTCCCTTGGTATGGCTCATTCCTTTGTCTCTCAGAGTTTCCTCATCCACACACGGTGTTCCTAGGCAGAGTGAGGTTTCTGCCCAGCTTTCTTTCTGTTCAGCTTCCTCCCCTGGCTCTACCCTGAACACCCCAGCCACTTGAATCTGATTGAAGACTTTCTACACAAGGAACCCACTGGCTTCTACCTGTGTTCCCTCTCCTTGGGGTCTGCTCTGGGTCTCTTCCAGGCAACCACTGGCTTGTCTCATTTGTTTCTGTTCCCTGGGAGGCCACTGTCTCATGCTGTCTGTTGTCCAATGTCTGAATTTTTTTTTTTTTAATTCTTTCTGATTGCTTTAGTTGTCTGATGTGGAAAATAAATCTGGTCATGGTTACTCCATCTTGACTGAAAGAGGAAGTCGGTGCATAAGAATATATGTAAAAGACCATTCATCAAAGCGTTATTGTTTATGAAGAGTAATTGGAAATAGGCAAAAAAGCAAGATGAAACAAGAAAGAAAAAGAAAACAGAGTTGGGATAATATATTGTGGCATCCATGTAATCTGATACTTAGCAGACATTAAGACCTATGTTTCCTTTCTTCTCTGGAGGCAGTGTTAACGCTTATTAAGACAGAGTTTTTACCATAGCTGTAAGCATGAGTGTGGTGGGGTTTGGGGGAAGCTAGTTAAGAAAAGGAAAGTTTTATATACCCAAGGCTAGAGTGGATGCCAGGTTTCTCAAGACACAGTCACATTTTAAGTGTCTTAACTTACATACAAAACCTCATGTTTTCAAAGGATAATTGTTGGCATGAGGATGTAGTTATAGTTAATTAAAAAGATATAGTGAAAATAACTTAGATGTTTTTTTAATTTAAAAAATGTGCACACTGGTTATTCTATTAATGCCACGCAGTGTTCTCTTTACAATGTCCTAAACTTCTTTATGAAAAATGCACATTATAATAAAAACACACTTGTTATGTAATTCACATGTACAATAAATATAGAATCACTTCAATATAAAAATAAATTATATAAACATGATGTGCTTGTGTGATGAAATACGAACATGTATATAACATGTTTTATTTTGATATATAATAATATTTTCTTAGTTATTTTTCTGTTGCTATAACCAAAAATCATGATAAAAAACTGACTAATGGAAGAGTCTGTTTGGCTCATTGTTTCAGAGGGATAAAAGCCCGTTATGGTAAAAAAGCAAGGCAGCAGGTGGCAGGCACTGCGGTAGGCAAGGGAAGCTGAGAGCTCATATTTCAATGGCAAGCATGAAGCAGAAAGACAATATGAAAGTGGCATGAGGTTTTAAAGTCCCAAAGCTTACCTCCAATGGCATATTTCCTCCAGGAAAGGCCATACTTCCTAACCCTCCCCTGACAGCACTGGGGACTAAGTGTTCAAATACCAGAGCCTATGGTGGACATCCCTCATTCAAACCACCACAAATAGACAGAAACAAATAGTTACTTACAATAAATTAAACATATGAATTTTATATAAATACATAGTTGTACGTTTTAATATTTGTACACAAGAAAGAACATAGAATTATCTTTAGTGGACATACATATATTTGCATTTTTAGAAGTGGAGAAAAACAAGAAACAATATATTAAAGTGCTAATAGTTATATATTTCACAATTTTTTGAAACCAATACATAATAATAATCTTGCAAAACATTAAACAAACTCTCAAAAGTGAGAATTTCACTAAGTGGAATGCTAACTTTTGATACTAGGATATTTGCTGGTCAACCTTATTTTCACTGAACACACTGCTCATTGCAGTAAATATAAATACATCCCTTTTATTTTCCAGACACTATTCTAAGTGCTTTCTTTGGTTTACTAATCATCTAAAGCTCAAAACAATCTCATTAAAAGTAGCAATTAGATCTCTGTTGAGGAAACTGGGGCATGAAGAATCTGTCACTTTGTGTAGCTAGTAAGTGCAAAGCTGGGATCAACCCTGGGTAGTGTGGGCCAGAGTCTGTGCTTGGACACCATGCCATGGTACGTTGCTCCTAAGAACCATGGCTAGTGGCATTTGTTGAATAAACTGTCTTTTTTTCCCTTCCTTATACATTGTGTGACTTTACGAAACACTGACTATCACCCAGGCAGCTATCTTTAGTAATACCAGAAGGAAGATGGATTGGCTGACAGAGAAGATGCATGCCAGGGATTTCACTGTTTCTGCCATGCACAGAGACATGGACCAAAATCAACAAGATGTGACTATGAGAGAGTTCTGGTCTGATTCTAGCAGAGTGTTGATTACCACTGACCTGTTGGCAAGAGGCATTGATGTGCAGCAGGTCTCCTTAGTCATCAGTTATGACCTTCCCACCAACAGGGAAAAGTACATCTACAGAATTGGTCGAGGTGGTTGGTTTGGCCATAAGGGTGTGGCTATTAACATGGGTGACAGAAGAAGACATAAGGTCTCTTCAAGACATTGAGACTTTCTACAACACCTCTATTGAAGAGATGCCCTTCAATGTTGCTGACCTCATTTGAGGAGAGGTTCTGCTACCTGGCACTAGCCAGAGTTCAGTCCTGAGGCGGGGGGCGGGGGGGGGATGAGAAACAGCTTAAGGGGAGAGGGATGGAAGGCAAGGGATGGGCATCCTGGTTTTTTTTGTTGTTTTTTGTTTTTGTTTTCCTCTCTCTTTGAATAAATGTCACTTTTTGAAGAAAAAAAAAAGATACAACTTCTCTCTCAGATATAGAGCCTAACCTTTAGTGTTTATGTGGATGTGAGAGTTACAGGCTATAACTAGACAGAATAACAAAAGGTGAGGAGGAGGGGAGGCAAAGACACGTGATATAGAAGAAAAGATTGCTGAGGGTGGATGGGAACAAAAGGGCCAGAGGATTAAGGGAAGGAGTAGGGCAGGAAACCAATACATACATGGCCGTATGAGCTACCTGATAGACCTGTGTTTACTACCTGTGACCATTCCTGGTGCATTATTCTAAATGTAGGGAGTGAAGGCCTGTCTTTGCTTTCTTATATTCTACTGACTGCACGGAAGAAGGGTGCAGTGAGGATGCTGTGCTCAAGATGGGGACCATTAAAAGATTGACAGCCTAAAAATGAGGTTTGTCACCGTTATCCAGGCCCTCTCCCGTCTCAGGGACTACATCCCCCAGGGAATACAAGCAAGGAACAAAAGGACTGGTAGCTGGAAACGTCCATCTAGCCAGGTTATCTGATGCATCCAAGCCAGGACTATTAGCTACCTAGTGACCATTGAGAATGGCTTCCTTATTATAGGCTGGAACTAGAAACCAGGCATTTCTCCTTTACTATGGGGACTTTTACATTATTTTTCAAGAGGACTTGGTGCAAAGAAGCTAATGGGGTGCAGACAGGAGACTGAATAACTGAAGCTTCCTTCCTATAAATGTCTTTATCCTGGAAGGGGCTTCTAGGGCTGTCTGTACATACTTCATGTCTCATTCTCCCTCTGAGGAACGTGAACTGTTTTAAGTGGACCAGCAAATCCACAGGGCTTTGAAGCTTTTTGCACCAGATAAGTGTCAAAAAATTATCGAGGATTGTGTTTTTAAATTGACTAAATGTTCTTTCTATCATCCTGAGTGATCTTGTTTACAATTAGCTCTTCACTCCAAATTCCAAACTTTCAGTTTGCAGAGGGAGAAAAATCAATAAGAACAGCTTAGTTCTGACAAGTGAAACTTCAGTTACCAATACTTGCATCCAATATGCAGACTCTCAGGCCATTAGCTTCACTTTCCATTTCTTTCCTTTTTTCAGTGATGTTTGGCCTAGGAGGACCTAGTTGTTATTCATGACTATATCTGTAAGTAGTATTTTTATTCCAAAGATGCTATTTATTTTAAAATAAAATCATTTTAAAGATGAATGATGAGAACAGACAACTTTTACATAAGATTTTGTAAGCTTTCCAAATAAGGATATTTCCATTTTAGATTTTTACACTATCTCTTCAGTACAAATAATAATAATAATAATAATTAATAATAATAGAGAGAGAGGAAAAAGAATTCCCCAGTGGATATTGAGGACTAGATAATAATCTCTTAATAAGCCATTAACATGCTGGTACTAGGTTTGATTATATTCACTGATGGGTTAAGCCAGTGCTTTTCAAACTTTAATGTACGCTCCAGTCATCTGGGGATCCCCTTAAGAGATGGATTGTGATTTGCCAGGGAAGGGCCCTGCAGTCCACTGAGCTCTCAGCTGCTGGTCCATGAGAAGTAAAGCTTAAAGAACTTTGAGTCTAGCAAGTTTTGGTAGACAAGCATGTAGATTCAGATTGGGACTTTGAGGAGAAATTCGTAAGGAGCTTGGCTACAAAGGTGTGGGCATCATTGAGGTGAGCTACCATTGGTGGTGCAGAGGCAGCATTAACCCTACGTCTCCCGGGGTAAGGTTAAAAATCTGGTTGATCTACAGCAGTATTGTTACTCACTGGGTTCTCTAGCCAACCTTGATCCTGCCCCTTTCTACCCCTTGCCCTTTGGGCAAATCAAACCAAAAGCAGCAAGATGAGAAAGCCTCCTTGATGCCTTCTGTATAAGATAGATCCCTGAGGAAAGAGGAAGTGGAATTGTTACAGGAAGATGCCTACATGGACATTTTACTTAAATACACAGATTCTTTAAGCATTCCTACAAAGTTTTTCTTACAATTATTCATAAGAGATACAAATTCTAAGGAAAATGCCACCAAGGAGGAACACATTTCTGATTAAGCAACATGGTGTCAATTACTAACAGACTTTGACTTAAAGAAGTTAACACTTGAAAGATATGCCTGTCCTACAATTGGTGAAATATAGCAATAGGTTTTCCTTTTCATTAAACCTTGTCTACAATCAGTTGGATGTGATGGCTTATATCTGTAATGCTAGCTCTTGGGAGGCTAAGAGAAACAACATGAGTTTGAAGCCAGCTCAGAAAGCCTGGGACAGAGAGTTAGACTCTCCAAAACAAACACATATTGCCCAAAGCCAAGGAATATCTAATGCGAAACAGAAATGGGCATGTAGTAGCTACTTCTCCTGAAACTGTCGGCCCCACTTGGGCCCATAGGGTAGCTGAAGGCTGCATGAAAGCCTGGTGTTTTTGCCGCCACCAGCACTCCCACCACCACCACCACCTCCTCCTCCTCCTCCTCCTCTTTTTCTTCTTCATATTTCCCATACTTAACCACTTGCTTAGCTCTGTAAGTTGACAAACTCATCACGTCTTTTTGGAAAATATCTCATCTGTTTCAAGGCTGAAGGCTCAGAGATGAGACACTGTCCTAGCCTTGTAGTCACTTTGGATTCCAATTTAAAAATGGCAGGACAAACCCTGCTTCAAAGATGAAAGTAATTATGAAAATTCCCCACGAGTGTGAGGCTGCACCCACAGTAGAAGTGGCCATCCTGTAGGAACCAGATTGATCCCCTCAAGTGATAACACTGACAAGGCCATGAGGACTTAGGACTACCTTGCAGATCCAGCTAAGCCAAGGGTAGATAGAACTACACCTTGGCTGAAACTGCTCAACTATGTATGCCCCCCCCACACATTTTTTTTATCCTTTGACTCAATCTTGCCATGCTTGAACTTAATAAAACTCATGTCAGTATACCAAAGACATAGACAGACTTGTGGCCACTGGATTCTTTTATCTTCTCTCCCCAATATGTTCACAGTGAAGCTTTTAAATGCTTTTGAATTCCTAATATAAGATGGTTGCATCAATGCCTAAGAAAAACTGAAAGCTCCTGATATAAAATATGTATTATACTATTTCCTTGCTTTAATGTCATAATATAAAGTACTTGAAAACATTGACTTTAGGCTTGAAATTTAGAGAGTCTATAGCTTAGTCCTCAGTCCCAGTGCATGCAGACTCTCAGTGACTTCTACTGCAACAATCTATTCTCCTGCCCTTTTTGGTGAGTTCTTTTTGACAGTTCTTGGTGTATTTCTTCAACACACACACACACACACACACACACACACACACACACACACACCACATATACTGCGACCCACAGTTGCCGTGAGTTAATGTTGAAATCCTGTCATTACAGAAGCTATTGATTTCCCTAGGACCATACCTGAATTCTGGCTCTTAAAGTCTTTTGTCTCCCCTTTTTATGGTGGTTTTTGAGCCTTGGGTCAGAGGATGTGATATCGATGTCTTCTGTAGATGAGCACTCTACAGACACTTATACCTCTATGTTTTAATGAGTTGTGAGTTTGTGTGCTAACCACTGTCTGCTTCCCAAATAGACTGATCTGGTGAGATCTGAGAGCTATGGTTTTATCTAGGTTCACAGAACCAGACAAGCATAACCTCCTATGGAATGAACCTTACATCAGCCAGGAAGTGCTTGGTTACTCACATAACATTCATACCAGTATTCCATCCATGAGTATGTCTTGTCCCACTGGTCCTTACTGTCATTGGAGGAGTTCACCTGCACAAGATCAAGCCAGTAAATCTTCCCTCCTCAATTCCCAGCTAAGGATCTATTGACTTTGGTGGCTGCTGGGGGAGGGGAAGCCAATTTTCTTTAAGGTTGTGGCCCCTGGTAAGTTAGCATGCTCCAGTGATGCCCTCATACTCATAAGTACTAATTGGATTTGGTGGGTTATAATAATATCTAAAAAAGGAGGTTATGAAGTTGAAAAGGAGTTGGGAGTGGATCTTGGAGGAATTAAGAGGAAGAATGGGTGGTGAATATGATCAAACTTCTTTATATGCATCCCAATTTCTAGTCATCAGTTATTGTAATAAAGCGCACTCATTTGTAGACAGGAGATAGTCAGCTATCCATTCCTTTCCTTGCAAGAAACTCCTTGTTTTACTTGTAAACTCACCTTGGAGATCTCTAAGTTAGGTCCCTCAAGAGGCACTGTGAAGGAGAGCACTTAGAAAACCAAGAAAGGTCTGTCTACAACTGCTCCAAGCCAACAGTTGTCCACTTACTCACACTTCCTGGCTAAAAAGCTAATCTCAGGGCAGCAATCTCTGCTCCGCAGTAAACACTGCCATCTAACATGGCACCAGCACCTTGCCTCTGGTGGCTTCTCTCATGGTACTGTGTCATCAAAATACACCAAACAGGTCTTGGGGGTTGATGGTGTCACAGTTGGATGTCAGCCAAACTCTCCGTAAGTGATCAGGGACACTTCTGTTCCTCGAGTAATTTCCTTTTGGTTCCACCTGCCACAGGGCGCCATCAACATTTTTCAAATGTATTCACAGAAAATTGGATGAGCACTCATTCAGACAGGTAATGAGATTTGGATCAAAGTACTTGTCTCTGGTAAGGATTTTCATTTAAAGTCACATTTCTGATAGAAAAGTGCATTATCTCACCTGCAAATGGAATTACCAACATCAGAGAGAGGTCATGAAGGAAAATAAGGCTTCTTCAAAACCCCAGAAATAAATCCACAGTTTCTGGGAAAGCTAGCCTTGCCTACCTGGTAGGAAGCACCACAAAGCTATGCTGTTGAAATGTTAGCTACCAGAGAAATGACAGTGTGTACAGGAATTGCTATTCTGTCAACAATTTCTCTTTTCTAAGGACAAGTGGTAGAAAGGAATGGAAAGGAAATAAAACAGAAATCACCCCTGAAAACAGAAAGTAATCAAAGGAGAAGGAATTTTAAATAAATACCCCTTATGAATGAAACTATGCCAAAGAAACGCAGGTGAGCACAGGAGTGTGTGAGAGACCCAGTCCATCTAGAACTTCAGTGAAATTGTACAAGAAAGAGAGGTTTGAAATGAGGGCTGAAAGGTGAGTAGAAGAAAGGGAAGCAGAATTCACCATGGAAGATGACACGGGGCTGGAAACAGAGCTTGGCAGCAGAGCGTTTGCCTGGCATGAGGAAAACTAGATCCAGGTCCCAGTAGACTCTGTGTGTGTGTGTGTGTGTGTGTGTGAGAGAGAGAGAGAGAGAGAGAGAGAGAGAGAGAGAGAGAGAGAATAATAACACAAGCAGTAGACATCATAACATGCTAAGTCTTCGTGACATCCTTGTGGCTGAGCAGTTCTTCAGGAAGACATGGAATTGCCAGGAGGGGAAAGGTTTGTGTGTCTTTTGGTAGGAGATGACAGCAGGGGAGGCTCCATATTAGCAAGTTGCCATGTTGTATCACATGTTTTTCTTATAAATAAAATGGACCAAACCCTGGAACTGATACCTAGACAGCCCAGCTGAGTCTGACCAATCCACCCTGGAGGTCAAAGCATCTACAGCTCCAACTTCTGATTGTTTCATGTAGGTCTGGAATTTGGTCAGTCCCTGGAGGAAGCCTGAAAAGAAACTCAGGAAAACCACAGGGGCCCAGCCTTTAACTCAAGCACAGAGCAGTTTATCTTTTTTTCATTATGCTGAAAACTATCCCCTCCTCATTTATGTAAAGGAAGAGCCCCTGGAATTTTATTACATCTAAAAGGCTTTATGGGACATACATGCTTTGATCAACCTGGTCAATGAACAGAAAAGTCAGTACAGAAAAAAATAATGTGTGAGCAGATTTTTATCTCAGAAAGGGTAATGACCTCACTGCTTAAGGGAGATACAAATAAAGACAAGTGTCTTTTTCCAGGTGGATGAATTATTGCAGACATGTGATCTATACTCATTGACTAGCAAGGAAGAGGCAGGGGCCATTACCCAGCCTGTTACCTTTTCCTGTTCCCTGATAAAACTCTAGTCACATGTTTCAAGAGTTTCATCAACCATGTCTGGCTCTTTGCTCATGTCAGGGTCCTGGTAATAAAGTAGTGGCTGTGCTTTAACACTTGGATACTCTCCCCAACTTTTGTGCTTATACCCTGAAGTCATCTGTTAAAGATCCCCAAACCCTAGACTCACTCTTGGCATTAGGAATGCCCCTTTATCTTAAGGAGGAATTGGAAAGTCTGTTCATTCTATGAGAGGTTTGATTCGTCGTCCTGTGTATGGAGCTACTTCTTGGGGTTTACAGAACCATAATAATTTGGACATTGGTTTAATATCATCAAGAATCTCAAAGTGGCATTCATTTCTTAGTCTCTATGACATTGTTCTACACCTATATCCACGACAATACTTACAAAGGCGCAGAGAAAAAGAGGAAATATTATCAACACTGAAAAACAAATCTATTAGATAACCTAGTGCTGGTGACAAGTCTTTGTTATCTATAAATATAATGCAAGTTTAAGTACAGTGGAGAGAAATTACTCAAAATTTATGTCAAGTTACTCTGCATTGTGGAGCAATGCTAATGCTTTTCATGAGCAGCCTTACTCTCAATTATTAGATTATAGAGTATACGATACTAAGGACAAGAATTGGGCAAGGAGGCAGCTGGTAGATTTTGGTGAAGGTTTATAGTTAATCCTCACAGGATGACTTTCTAGGTCAGTGCTGTAGTCAGGATGCGAAGGATGCTCTTTCTTCTTTATTTATGTTGGTTTACAGTTGTTGAAATCAAGTTGTGGAGGGAAGAAACAGTATTTGTTTGGTAAAATAGATATGAACCACATGAAGACCCACATGAAGTGAAGGCTGGATTAGGACCTAAAACATGTGTTCAACCGTCTATATCATCGGTTCTCAATTTGAGGGCTGAATGACCCTTTCACAGGGGTCACATATCAGATATCCTGCATATCAGACATTTCCATTATGATCCATAGCAGTAGCAAAATTACAGTTATGAAAGAGCGATGAAATAATGTGTTGGTTATGGATCAGCACAACATGAGGAACTGTATTAGAAGGTTGCAGCATTAGAAGGTTGAGGACAATTATTCTAGCTGTATCTGGGAAGAGGAAGGATCATGCCTATAGAGGCAGGAGAAAGGCCAAGGTGTTTTCTAAAAATGAATGAAGACAGATAAGAATTTAGAAGACTTGCACCTGTAATCCCAGCACTAGGGAGGTAGAGGCAGGTAGAGTTCTGTGAGTTCAAGGCCAGCCTGGTCTACAAAGCAAGTCTAGGACAGTCAAGGCTACACAGCAAAACCCTGGCTTGAAAACCCAGCCCCCCAACCCCCGCCACCACAGAAAATTTTAGAAGACTGTCCCAGTGAAGAGATTAGTGAAGGAAAACATTTAAAAAAGGAAAGAGAATGCACCCTGAGCTGAAGAAAGAAACTATAGAGTATTTTAAAAGGCTATAGATTATTTAAAAAAAAAAATAGTGTTCTCTTATTTAATTCACAAGAATTAAATAATGAAATATTAAATAATTAAATAATTAATAATTAAAGAATTGTGAAGAAACAAAGAAGAGAAATGCGTTGACTCTAAGACACAAAAGACACAAGACAATGCGCAGGAAATGCTGTAATATAAAGAAGAGAGTGTAATGAGATGCATGAAGTGCACATTGAGGTCCGTGTACCACAGTAAAAGCTAACCACATTGGTGATAACTGGCATGGAGCACAGAAATAGGAGAATGAAGCGGTAGGTAATTGGTGTTTCCTAAGGGCCAGTGTAGGTAACATCCATGATGGAGAATGACCTGTGGTTGAAGATGGCTTTTCCTGAGTCAATGGAAGGAGGCTCACCTGTGCTTACACCTTTACAATACTGTTGACACAGGTGTGTTTAATGTGTATATACTTATAATTGTCAACACATTTGGCCTAACAAGTATTGTCTTATTAAAACTTTATATTGAAGGACTGAAGAGATGCCCAGCATTTAGGAGTATACACTGCTCCTTCAGAGAAACTGAGTTCAGTTCCCAGGACCCACCTCAGGCTCCTCACAAATACCTGTAATTCTAGGTCCAAGGAATCTGATGTGTTCTTATGGCCTCTGTGGACACTTACATTCCCACAGATTCACACACAGATACACAAAGTTTAAAAATAGAAATAAACCTTTAAATTGAGAATTTAGAGAAAATACTTATTCATTAAAAATAACCCATGATTTTAATCCCAGCGCTCAGAAGGCAGAGACAAACTGATCTATGAACTTGAGGCCAGCCTGGTATGGTGGTTTGAATAGGCATGGCCCCTAGACTCATGTCTCTGAATGCTTGGCCATAGGGAGTGGCACTATCAGGAATTGTGGCCTTACTGGAGTAGGTGTGACATTGTTGGAGGAAGTGTGTCACTGTGGAGGCAGGCTTTAAAGTCTCCTATGCTCAAGCTACACCCAATGTGACACGCAGTCCCCTTATGCTGCCTGCAGATCAAGATGTCAACACTCCCAGCTCCTTCTCCAGCACCGTGCTTGCCCATATGCTGCCACACTTCCTGCCGTGACAGTAATGGCCCGACCCTCTGAAACTGTAGGTCAGTCTTAATGAAATGTTTTCTCTTGTAAGAGTTACTGTGGTCATGGTGTCTCTTCACAGCAATTAAGCCCAAAGACACCTCCAGGACAGCCAGGGCTACACAGAGAAACTCTGTATTGGGGGGGGGGGAAGCCCATTACATATTAACATAAAAGAAAGTTCTTATAAGAACTATATTTTAAAACAGAAAAATTGGAATTCCAACTTGTAATATAGAGGCAACGAGAGTATCTACCATATGATGTCATTGTGAGAACTAACTGTAAACAGAGAGGCAGAGTGCATTTCCTTTTGTTCACCCAAAATTCAGTGGATGTGGATACGGAGACATACATACAGATCTAGATGTGATTTGAATCAAGACTTTTAAGAATGTTTCTCACTAGTTGAATTATATGTCAAAAACCTACCTGTATAGCAAAGACATTCAATGAAAATATAGCTGCCAGGTGTGGAAAGATGGGTAAGCTGATCACTGAGAACTGAAGGTTGCAACTCACTGCACTAGAGGGTCAAGGCTGGCAAAATTGGGAAGCCTATTATATTTCTCAAATTGGTCATCTCAACTTGAAAAATAAACCTAGAGGCTGGAGAGATGGCTCAGAGGTTAAGAGCACTGTCTGCTCTTTCAGAGGTCCTGAGTTCAATTCCCAGCAACCACATGGCAGCTCACAACCATCTAGAATGAGATCTGATGCTCTCTTTTGGCAGGAAGGCAGGCACACATGCAGGCAGAACATTGTATTCATAAGAAAAAAGAAAGAAAGAAATTGTTAAAAAAAAAAAAAAAGAAAGAAAAGAAAAATAAACTTAAAGGTTTTATTTCCCAACATTTCTGTGATACCAATTAAATTTAAATGTGATTTTTTTTTAAACTGGGGACAAACAACAGTATCCAAAGCAGCATATCTCCCAAATAATAAAATCTAAACTCAAGAATAATTTGATTTGAAGGACTTCAGTTGTTCCATTTTGTTGATCATGTGATAGAGTGAAAACCGGACTTCCTTGAGCACTCTCTGTTCATGAGCTTATGCTTGGACACCTCCTTGTCCATTTGCTGGGAAAGTTGCTCTATAGGGCTGGGTTGTTTTCATCTAGATCTTATAAGATGTTAATCATGGGGGGGGGGGAAGCAAGTTTTTGTAAGAACTTCATTTTAAAATATAAAAACTGGAATTATTTTATATTTTTAAAAAAATTTTTATGACCTGGGTAGAAGACAAGAATAAGCCATATCTGTCTCATTTGATTTGTTTTAAAATGTTATTGTAGTTTAAGTATTTTTTGAAAAGTCACACATCACATGCATACTTGATATGAAAATATTTTAATAGCCTTCACAGATAAATATAAACATTATAAAAATACTATAAATAAAAATTTCAAGTTGATGGTTTTTAAAGGTTAATTGTAACATAGAAACTGAGCTAGAAGGGAGACTTGCTGGATGATGAGACAGCAGGGCAGGGAGGTGGCTGAGACAGGGATGGGGATGAAAATGACCACAATGCATTATATACACTATGGAGTTTTCAAAGAAAACATATTCTCCTAAGTTATGCACATCTTCCAGTACTGGCATATCTTCCCACACAACTTATAAAAATCACCCTAATTAGTATCACCACCACTCACATCAGAAAAGTCTAAATTTCATGGTGGGATTAATAGTTTTCCGAAATTCTCATAATCATTTGAAAACTTGGAGTTTATCTTTGGCCAAAAAGTGATGGCACTTGCTTTTTGTTTGCTTTTGTTGTTGTTGCTATTGTTGTTTTAACTTTTTATTGACTCTTTATGAATTTTATATCTTGCACCCCAATCTCCCTCATCTGCCTGCACTCCACTCCACCCTTGCAACCTTCCCCCAAAGCAACAAACAAACAAAGATCTTGTCGTGGAAGCTGCAGTATGTCATACAGTATACCTTTTTGTTCAACCAGTTTTTCTTGCAAATGTGAGTCATTCGTCTGGTTTGAAGTCTCTGGCTTCTGCTGCACTATCAATGGTGGATCCTCATTGGGGCTCCTCTTGGATATCCTGTTGTTGCCCTTTGTCATGGACACCTTGCAGTTTTGTATCTCCAGTCTTAGCTTTTCCACATGCTCCAGCAAATCATAAGATGGGTTAAATATTGGTGTGGGCCAACTCAAAGCTCTGCATCCGGGTCTGGGTGGTGATGGAGTTGGTCAGCCTGATTGCTCCCCCACGTCTAGGCCAGCACTTCCGCACTGCCCAGGCTAGGGACAGGGACAGCTTCCCTGCTCTCATGCACTCTGGGCAGTTCTCCCATGGCCACATGACCAGGGCCAGCTCTACTGCGCTGCCCAGGAGCAGACCCCTCTCTCCTGAGTGCTGCAGCTAATGCGGGCTAGGGCCAGCTCTCCTGCTATCATGTCCTTGAGGCCTATTCTCTCATGCTTCCCAGGCTAGGGGTAGGATCAGTTTTCCAGAATATTGCAGCCAGTGAGAGGTGAGGCCAGCTCTGCACAGCCCCCAGACATCAACATGGCCCTAGGAGGCAGCCCAGATCAGGGACATCTGCATGGCCTTTGGTGGTAGCATGGGACACTGACATCAGCCAACACAGGCCCCCCCCCCCCACTGCATTGGGGCCATGGGCCCAGACGTGGTCTTCCGTGGCAGCACAGGCTGGGACCTCACCATGGCCTCCGGTGTCGTTGTAGGCTACTCGTATATGAGGCCATTCCTCACTCTCACAAGGCTCTAGTTCCACCTCTTTTCATTGTGCACACACTCTTCTGCTTCTCTTTTTTGCCCATCTCTCCACCACATACTTGTTCATCTTAGTGCCCAACCCTGGGAAGGGCTGTCTCACCCAGGAAAGGGGTCACCATGGGTATGTTCTGCCCTGCCCTTGCCCCTTGGGGACAATGTGGTGCTGCATGGGGTCATCTCAGGAGTCTTTTTTTTTTTAAATGATATACTCATTTAATTTATTTTAATTTTTGATATTTTCAATTTATGCACAATTTTCTTCTTTCTTCCTTGCAGCTTTAAGGTGTCTGTCTCTTTAACGTTGTAAATAAATATATATTTTTTTTTAATTTCCCATAAATTATTTTTCTTAAGCTCAAAAATAAACCTGACAAGAATAGGAACAATTCCTTTAACTGCAGACTTTGTCTCTCAGTGTCTGCAGCTCTATTTAGTTCCACATTCAGTATTACATAGGTAAGCAGGGTTTTTAAATTATGAACATATGAGATATGGTCATCTTCAGAGTTCTGACAGAGCTCTACTCACTTGATTTGCCATAGTTTGTCTGTTGGTTGTACTTTCAGATAAAAAAATAAAATAAAATAAAATAAAAGGCCATTCTAGGAAAATGGGGTTAGTTCAGCTTTTGATTTGAACAGCTGCCCATGTGAATTTTCTCTAGCTTCTATCCTTGTAGCACAAGGGTTACACATGACTCCGTGCTCCCTATGTTGTCAAACATAGCATGTATTGACTAAGGTGCAGCAGGATTTAGCTAGACTCTCTTGATCGTTGCTAAGGCACTTTAGCATTAGCGTACCAGCGTCAACACCGTACTCAGCATTGTGAGTATAGTCTAACCTGAGCTCATGGACTTCTAGAGGTTGGCTGACCACATCGAAGAACCGTGCTCTGTCAGAACTCTGAAGGTGACCATATCTCATATGTTCATAATTTAAAAACCCTGCTCACCTATGTAATACTGAATGTGGAACTAAATAGAGCTGCAGACACTGAGAGACAAAGTCTGCAGTTCAAGGAATTGTTCTTATTCTTGGCAGGTTTATTTCTGTGCTTAAGAAAAATAGTTTATGCGAAATTAAAAAAAATACATATATATATTTACAAATTTAAAGAGACAGACACCTTAAAGCTGGCAAGGAAGAAGAAATTTGTGCATAAATTAAAAATATCAAAAATTAAAATGCCATCAACTATACTTTGTGTGAGAAGTCATTAAGCAAACCCAAGCCAATGACTTGCCTGGGTTTTGATGTCACACAGTTAAAAAAATGGAACTATTTAAACCAACAGTACTTCATTTTTCTCACCAACCTGCCTCCAAAAACTACTATCCTCTTGTCTGCATCTGTGAGTTCATCTTTCAATTAGAAGATAAATTCATTTCTGGGGACTTAATGTACAGCTTAGTGACTGCAGCTGATAATACTGTACTGCTCATTTGAAATGTGATAGGAGCAGATTTTAAGTGTTCTCACCCTCTTCATTTTCCATGATGACTGTACTTATGATGGGTGCATTAATTAATTTTATGTGGTAACCAGTACACAGTGCATATGAATATGAAATTACCTTGGCATGTGTCTGAAATATTTATTAATTAACTATTAAAATTAAAATTTCCAAAAAAAAAATAAAATTTCCACTAACTATTTATAGTTTAAATGAAAGCAAAAAGAAGGTAGTATCGTCCACAGTATAATACAAACAAAATATATCACATATCACTAGTATATAAAAATAAGTTTTGAGACAGAATAGAAATGAGCAATTAACACAGATTTTCTGATACTTGTTAGATCAGGTATAAAGGAAGAGGGGCAGGCTATAAGACATGTACATAACACATGTTAACTTTATATTGTCTTTGCTTGGTGCAGACCAAGACAACTTTCAGCAACTCAGAAAGGAAACATTGTTTCTCCTTACGACTTGAGGTTTGTAGATTTATGTAAATAGTTTCCAGAATAGTGACTCTAAAATTGATGTTGAAATTTCAGATAGGACTGGCATACAAACCTAGAGATCAAGTGTATCTTGGAAACCAGGTAAGTTAGAGTCCTTGAGTTAACTCTGTTTATGTCCTCTTGTTATGCTTTCTTGCATAAACATCCCACTTTCCTGACTACGGTATTTTAGGATAGCTGGAGAGGACCAAGAATTGCCTCCACTACCACTAGTACTTAGACAATATAGGAGGCATGCAGTAAGCAATCAATAAATACTTAGTAAGGGACTGAATAAATGGGGACAGAATAAACCAGTGTCTTTTACTTCTAATTCTAAAACTGGCGTGTTGGGGTAAGGCAGGAGAAGTATTTGCTACTACATCACACGTGGCACAATCCCCATGGGCACTTCTGGCAGAACAGAGCTGTGCTTAGCAAGGTTACCATCCCCTCACCGTCTCATTCGAGGAACGAGCATGCGCTGGTGGTATGTGTGGGGGCTTGAGTGTCAAGGACTCAAGGCGCCTTCTACAGATGTGGCTCGGGACAATGCTGGAGCGTATAGCCACAGCTTCTGAGCTTCCCTGCCACTCCACACCACTAAGTGTGTTCATGAGCAGGGTAGATGGCTCAGTGGGTAAGCCCATCAGCCCTGTAAGCATGAGGACATGAGTTCAAATTACCAGGACCTACGCCCAAATCCGAACACAGCTGCATGTGCCTGTGTCCTCAGAGGTGAAAGGCGGAGACATGTCGATCCTGATGCTGATGCCTAGCCAGCCTAGTCAAACAGTGGGTTTTAGTGAAAGACTGTCTCTAGACAAACAAGGTGGATGACCAAGATACCCAGTATCTGCTGTATCCTCCACAGCATGCACCCAGATGTATGTACCTACCTCCCCAGCGCCCCACCAAAACTACCAATAACATAACATTTTCTCAAACAAGCTACAAATGTCTTGGCTTTAGAAGCTGTGGGGTAAAAGGAACCCAAAAGACAGACGCAAACGACTGATAACCAAAGGCTGAAGACCCAGAAGTGGGTTCTCGTGGATGAGACTGTTGTAAACAGCAGACACTGTATCTAAGAACAATAGTGCCATAGCCGCAGAGGAGGACTACAGGCACACGCACTTCTGACACAGGAACCGTTATGAGGTCCATAACTCATCTAGCAAATTGAGAAAGGGACGTCAACCAAATGAACACTCTCCTATTTCCTCATTAGATGAAGACAGGCAAAATGGGGCACGACAGGTGGAGTGTAGTTTGGCTGTGGCTGAACATGATTTGTATGTAGCTGTTTAGTGTCAAGCTTCAGAGTTCAGAGACACAGGACTGAGAAGAAGATATCTTGACAAGATGTACCATGCAGTCCACTAAATGACTGGCAGTGGGGAACAGGAGGATGAGCTATTACAGGCTGCATCTGGGAGACTCTAGATTGTTGCTATTGTACTGTTCGAGGGTTGGCATTACACACACTGTATGAGATCTAAGGAATATGACTCTAGCAGAGAACCCCCTAGTCTGATGCAGCAGAGTGGCATTTGATGTAGAAGTCCAGTAAACTATGTGGTATTCTGAGCCTGTAATTGAAGCATTATGGAGGCAGGGGCTGGAAGAATGTGAGGTCAAGGCCAGCCTGGACTATGTAACAAGACCTTATCTCTAAAGTAGCCACATAAATATCCCAGTATGCTGTGATGCGTGTGTGAGGCTAGGAGGCTGTGCTAGCTACTTGGTGGTCATCTGTCTTTCTAAGGAGAAGCTACTGGTAGAATTGGAATCAATTCTGGTCTTCTCTTTAGTATTTAGTTATATTGCTAGAGTGCTTTCAATGGGAAAGCAGCAAAAACACAAGTTTAAAAAATTAAGTTAGCCAGGTTAAAAAATATTAATGAGCATTGTTGAATGTCAGTATAGCCGAGTAAAACATATTTTGGAAAAAATTTGAAAACCACTGTGTGCTTCTATAGTGAATATTTCATAATCAAAATTATGTGGCACTCAAACATACTACTTTTGTTTTGTTCTGTTTTGTTTTTTCTTTCTTTTTTAATTATTTCACATACATGTTTATATTATTATACATATATAAAATAGATTACCTATACCAAGAAGAACCATGACACAATCAGAAATTATATAAATGTTACATTCTTAGTGTTTTGGCTACAGAAATTTAGATGCGCCAAGATAGGAAAGATGTCTTCTTCAAGGCTGTCAAATACAAACATACTACTTTTAAGACTTAAAAAAAAATTCCCCACTTTGTCCCACTTTGTTCTGATATCATGGACATGCTGGAGACTGTAAGAAATCACAAGAGATCTGCTTTACTACTGAGAGATGTCTGGATTGTTTGGGACACTGTGTCTATAACATGGAAGCCATACTATGTTTCTCTTGACAATAAATAAGGAGAGGTCACTTCTGGGCTCTGAGAAAGAAAGGCCAAGACTCAGGTGACTCATTTTGTGTGTGTTTGTGTGTGTGTATGTATGTGTGCATGTGTGTGTTTGTGTGTGTGTATGTGTGTGTTTGTGTGTATGTGTGTGTGTGTGTGTGTGTGTGTGTGTGTGTGTGTGTGTGTGTGTGTAGGGATGTGGGACAGAGCTTGTTCATTCAAACCCTTTTTGATGTGTGTGGGAAAGAAGGGTATGCAGTTTATAGTGGAGAAGTTGAGATGGAGAAACAGGGGCTCACGGGGACAAGTGTCCTCCATAGTGAAAAAAAGATAACTCTCAATTTTAAAACGTGGCTTCTGGCAATGGGTGAACAAGGGCTTTCTCACTGGAATGAGAGCAGTAAAGTAACGGTCAGCACATGGATATTTGCCCTCTGGGGTCCTGTGTGTCCCCTCACCCTGCACTCCAGCTTCAAGGTCAGCAAGGTCCAAGGAGGGTAGGGAAGGGACATGAGCCTAAAGATCAAGAAGTCAGTTTCACTATGAATTAGGACCCCTTGGTCATTTCATTCTCTGCTCTTGTCTGGGTTTCTGTAGCACCCCATCTGCGTCCAGTGGTCATATGCAGAAAAGTTCTTAGTCTAAGGATAGCAGTGCAAACCTGCCCACTGGCCAGCAGAAGAGATTTAAGAATGATAGTTTCAACACTCGGGCTATGAGGGACCATAGACATAAGGAAGGGGCTAAAATTAAAAGATGTCCAAAAGGAGCAAAATGGAATGGGGTCTCGGAGCTTGCTCCCCTCCTCCCTTCCTCCCTTCCCCCTCATGGCCTGCAACATTTCAGTGTGCCATCTCACATAATGTCCTCCATAGATGGACACATGTCCCTTTCCTGGGCTAAAGGATTGACCTATCCCTGTAAACAGATGTTGAACTTACAGGTTTTTAACTGTTCAGCTGTGATCTCTGTATTTATCTTGCTTGAGGAGGCTGTTGGTTGGCCACTGATTACATCCTTGCCATCCTTAGGATTTGGATTTCACACAGGTAGCAATAAAGCAGGTTGGCATTGAGGAAAAAAAAGTAATTCTGTGTGTATGTGTATATGTTGGGTGGGGTATGGGCACATCTTTAGTGTAGATGCCCAGGGAGTCCAGAAGAGGGCATCAAACATGGGTGGTGGGATTCCAAACCCATGAAGTCCTCTTCAAAAGCAGTGCTTGTTTTTAATTATTGAGTTATCTCTACCACCTCAAACATACTATTTTAAAGCAGAAAGATAGAAACATCATTTTGCCATTAATCAACAGTGAAGAGTGAGATAGGAAACTGAAGAGGTGGGGAAAGAATGTATGATCCATATTTTTGTATTCATCACATAACCAGGAATTAAACAATATTATCATGGCCTAGAGATAACACCACAGAGAGGACAACCTTTGTTTAGAGAGCTCCATTCTCACGCACCACCTTTCTTCCCTATATCCTTTCCCTATGCACCCCAATTTCTTGATAATTGCTAAGTGTACCTCAGCAGCAGTGAGCGCTCAGTGTGGGTAGAGCCCCAAGTTTGATCCCAGCACCCAAACAACAAATCATTTCCCTTTATGCTTGGCTACCAAGAAGAGACTTGATACCCTATGAGCATACACAGGGGGAGGAAGCCCCCCTCAGTCACAGTCATAGGGGAGGGGAGTAAGAGGAAAGCAGGAGGGAGGGAGGAATGGGAGGATACAAGGGATGGGATAACCATTTAGATGTACTATGAATAAATTAATGAAGTAAAATTTTTAAAAATTAATATTTATTTAGTTATGAAAATTTGGCTCATTAATAATGAAAATCCTAGGCTAAGGGAATCAAAAGCAACCCTGTCCTCTCCTCCCTCTCTCAACTACACATTTCATAACTAAGTCCCTAAAAAGTTTTTTTTTCATCTTTCTCAGCTGAGTATAACAAAACTTCTGGTTCTTGTATTATAGAAGTTTCCTGGTATGGTCTTGGAACCCAAAAGGTATTCCAGTTTTCAGAGCTGGGAAATGAGATGCATAGAAATCACTGGCCTAATGTTTGCAGGAGTTTGTGTATGGTCAGCCTCCAGCTATAGATGTCACCCCACTGTATCTGGGGAACTGCTTTACTCTTCAAAGTCTAATGAGATGGTAAGAAATTGTTGGGGATGGGCTACATGGCCAATGTTCAGCCATCTTGTCAGAACCTAGGTTCCTATTTCTCCAGAAGTCTGCCATTCACCAGAAACTAGCTGACCTTGTAATAGGTCGGCAGTTAGACACCTGTTGTGGTTTATTGTGGGGCTGGTCATTCCAGACCCCCGAGCTACTCCTTTTCCGGTAGGACTACTGATAAGGTCAGATTAAAGGCCAGCTGCCTGCGAGGAGCAGTTCCGGGAGCTTTTTCCTGACTAACCAGTTCCTTCACGACTTTCCTGGAATTTCTCTCCTGCAATTAGCAGCTGTAAAGGTAGATACCTACCTGCTGGAGCATTCCAGAGCAACCCTTGCTTATGCAAATACCCATGCCTCTGTGCCTATATAAACTCTGTAAAAATTCTCAATAAACGGGGTTTGATCAGAATGCAGACTTGCCCCCTTCTTCGTGTCTAGTGTTCTGTCTCTATACAGGAAAATTTTCCTCCCGAGCATTAGTCAAACCCCGGCGGGCCGGGGCAAGAAATGATACAGGCCAAATAGTAAGCTTTCTGGGATGACAGAGGGAGGAAGGAAGGAAGGAAGGAAATAAATTCTGATTTCCAACATTTTTCAGTTCAGACTACCAAGCTCACAGGTGACTGAGCTTGAGATGAGAAGAGTTGTGAACCATTGGAGCATTAACATCAGGATCAGTCAGCCTAGCATACAATGAACTTAGGACATGTTACTAGAATATCTATCTATCCCAACATCATCTATATCTATATATCTACACCTACCCACCAATATTCCTTTATAGTTAAATGATTAATTAGTCAACTTTCAATGCACAGGTACCTGCCGAGAGCATCTTGGGTTTAAATGAAATGCCATCTTCATGGAGTGAGTTAGATGCTTCCGTGAGCCTTGAGCAACGAGGGTGTTTATAAAATCTCTCCACCCCATGAACACCAAGATCTGCTGCTAGCAAAGGAAAGCAGCTGAGTTCTGAGCACTGGTTTATTATTTCAATAGTATATTGTCCTGGAAAGCCATTAACAAATGAACAGTGGGTATGTGGAAAGGAAAAGCAAATGACTTTGGCTCAGAGCAAACAACATGACAATGACACCAAACTGAGGAAATGGGATGTAGAAGCCTGAGCATCAGCCCATGGTAGTGTGAATCTGCATTCTTAAAAGAGAGGCCCACAGCAGAGCTGTGCGTTAACAAAGGACAATCTGTCTCAGGTTCTAATGTAGGCAGAGAGGCTCTGAAGTGAGTAATTGCTGAAGGGGCAATTGTGGGAGTCATCTTTCCAAGTGATACATTTTATTTTTTTCTAGGCCTCGGCAAATATGAGCTTAATAATCCTTTTGATGGGTGTTGTGTTATCATAAAATAATCTAAATGCAACTAAATGGTATTTAAAATGATCTCCAGACACTGGCAGACTTGGCTGAATGGCAGTCTGGCTGCTAGTGCATCTGTAACACAGCAGGTGAGGAGGGGCGAAGGCACCTCCCTGGCATCCACCTCCCCTGTGATTCTTTATTTATAAATTTTATTAATTTATTTGGATTACAACTCAATTGTTATCCCATCACTTCTATCCTCCCGTTCCTCCCTCCCTCCCGCTTTCACCCTATTCCCCTCCCCTAAGTCGATGACCGAGGGGACCTCCTCCCCCACTATATGGTCATAGGCTATCAAGTCTCATCTTGGTAGCCTGCTTATTCTTTCTTTGAGTGCCACCAGGCCTCCCCACCAAGGAGAGGTGGCCAAATATGGGGCACCAGAGTTCATGTCAAAGTCAGTCTCTGCTCTGCACATAACTGTGGAGAATGTCCTGTCCATTGGGTAGATCAGAGTAGGGGTTTGATGTTTACTATTGTATTGTCTTTGGTTAGTGCAATAGTTTGAGCAGACCGCACTGGGCCCAGATCTACCCATCATGATGTTCTTCTTGTAGGTGAAGAGAGATGAAGGAGAGTGCCAAGTCAAAGAGGAAGCCAAAAGAATGACAAATCCCCTGTGATTCTTTTGGCTTCCTCTTTGACTTGGCACTCTGCTTCATTTCTCTTCAGGGTCTGCCTAAACCCTGGCTGAGCATGAGAAGGACAGATCTAGCCACTGCTGCCGCCAGTCCCAGCAGGTAGTGAAGCTGGCCGCTGCTGTTGGGAAAGGGCACACTGAGATGCACACAGCCTTCTTGACTGTCGCAGATACATCGAGAAGCAAAGCAAAGCAAGGATTAGAAAAGTCCCAGCAATGCACTTTCATGCATGATGCCCCCTCCAGAGATGAAAACGCCCAAGGCTGCACAGTAACCAGCCTGAGGACAAAAGTTCTAGGATCTCTGAATTTGTGATTCACTGGTGTATTGCCCCAAAGAGGGCCTACAATCCAATGTGCCCTCACATTGTACCACACAGGGCTGGCTTTTCAGCACTTGGAAGCCATTGCTGTAATGCCAAGCAAAAGCGCAATTGCCTTTGTGTTTTGCTGTTAAGATACAAACTGCAGATAGGGGTGATAGGATTTGAGGATCCAGAATGCATATAAAGGAGAGATGGCTCGTGTTTTAAAAGCACCCATTGCATTTCCAGAGGACCCAGGCTCAATTCCCAGCACTCGTGTAGTGGATAACAACCATCTGTAATTCTACTCCCAGGGAATCTGATGCTTTTTTTCTGCCTTCCTTGGGTACCAGAAACAGATTTGGTGCATAGATATACACACAGGTAAAACACCCATATACATAAAATACACAAATAATTAGATAAATCATCTTTGTAGAAGGAAAATAATTGAGGTGGCCTCAGTTCTTAATTTCTGTTTGTTTATTTTATTTTATTTTTTGGTATGATAAGATACATTCAACTTAACATTCTTAATTTATTCTTAGAAAGAATTTTAAATACATTCTGAGTAGCAAATGGGAGCTCCCCTCTCCTTACCCCAGCGTGGCGAGCACAGGTGGGAAACAGAGTGGCTTCCGTCTCCCGTTTCAGATTTCAGAACATGTCAAGAAGTGGTGAAGAGGGTTGAAAGCACAAGGCCATTTCCATCTCCCACCGCTGACAGGCAGCCAGCTGGTCATGGCGCTCAGAGCAGCCATGCAGAGAAAAGCAGAGGCAGAGCGTGGAGCCTGGTGGGAGCACAGGCTGCAGCCCTGCTGGCAAGCCTGCCAAAAGGACTATGAGAAGAATGCCATTTGCAAGACAGTGATTCTGCTGCTGCCTTGGGTGTCAGACAGAGCTGCAAGCAGACTGCAAATAAACTGGGAGAAGCAGGAGGTAGGGTGGGTACCTCTGAGACACTCCCTGGCATTCGTGGTTTCCCTGAGCCAAAGGTCTCGGCATCAAAATAAAACAAAGAGAAATAAAAGACTAATCCATGACCTGCCTGTGTCCTGCAACTAGGAAGACAAAGGCAATGTCTGTGTATATAATACTGGTGTCTGTAAGAAGTGAGTCATCTCAAATAAATACAGCATTCTTTTCAGTCAGGCCCTCTAGTTGAAGGTATGAAGTTTGTACTTTAATTTCCAGAATACTGTCAATCACTGTCAGATGATCACTAAATAAAATCTTAGTCAACTGGCACAGAGACCTAAGGTACAGTGTGCTGCTAATGACTTTATCCAGCCTCAGCCTGATGGAGCAGCATGAACTCATCTGGTGTCAAACAGAAGTTGAAAAGTCAAACTATTTCTCAGGTCTTTGTGAGCATTCCCTGGATGCAGGAACCAATGCCACGGTGCATATTAGGGCTAAAGGAACAAAATGGTAGCATGGACCTTCAGAGGAGGAGTGGGATGTTAATTCAAAATTGTATTTTGAGTAGGAGCTGTAAGTCCAGGCATCTAAGTTTTCTGCCCCTATCCCCACTCAATGCCATCAGAAGAATATGAAAAATGTGGCTCAGTAACTCTTACAATCATCAGTGATGTCTGGTGAGGCCAGATGTGGGGAAAATTTTCAAACTCCATGAGAGGAAATCTGTATAACCTCCCCCCTTTATCCTAATTTTAAAAATATGTATATAGATGCTGTGTCTGCATGTGAACCTATGTGTGCCTGGTGCCTGTGGAGGCCAGAAAAGGGCTTCCGTTCCTCTAGATCTGGACCTACAGATGGTTGTGAGCTGCAATGTGGTCCCCATCTCTGCAAGTGTTTTTAAGAGTAATTCGGTAGCACCTGCCTTTTGACCTATGGACCTGTTTACAAGGGTACACGCCACAGATATGCTTGCTCACTACATAAAGATGTATTTATGTCGTGGTTATTGTTCTACTGTTCAAAATAGCACAACACCAGAACCAATCTAATTGTCTCTCTCTAGGGATGAATTGAGTCAATTGTGGTCTGTATACAATGGGGAAACTGTGGCATTTAAAAGGTTGAACAAACAAGGGGTGGAGAAATGGCTCAGCCACTAAAGGTTAAGTTCACAACCAAAAACAAAAGATGGGCGAATCTGTATGTGGGAGTTGTGATGTGCCTGTGACAAGAAAACAGTATAGCCGGGCGTGGTGGCGCATGCCTTTAATCCCAGCACTCAGGAGGCAGAGGCAGGTGGATCGCTGTGAGTTCGAGGCCAGCCTGGTCTACAATGTGAGTCTAGGATAGCCAAGGCTTCACAGAGAAACCCTGTCTCGAAGGAAAAAAAGGAAAGAAAAAGAAAACAGTATATAATGAAACAAAACAGCGAGATTCTGTTTGTGATAAGAGAATTAGTAAAATGCATATATATTTGTATTTGCACAGCAAACTATATAAAGGGCAACGCAAAACTCCTCTAAGGATACACCCGTAGAGGAAGTTGCTTGACTCTCTTTCTCTCCGCACCCCAGAGCATTTTATTTGACTCCAGTGCTCACTCTTGTACATGTTCTCCTTTCCCACGACATTCATCTAAGATTATACCCCAGAGGCAGCGACATCTCTTTCAATTAACAAGTTCCCTGCAACTGTAATAGCACACCACCATAGGCTTTGAGGCTTTAAACAGTATAGTCTTATTTTCTCAACTATGAAGCTGAGAAGTCCCAAACCCACAGAGAACCAGGTTCTTATTCCCTGTGAGTGCTAACCATTGCCTTTGCCTCTACTAGCGCCTGGTGGCTTCGGGCACCTCATGTCTTGTAGGTGTAAAACTATCTCTGCCTCTGGGGCTGGGTTTCTCCCCTCCTGACTCTCACTAGGGTAATCGTTAGATTCAGTTACTAGTATTTAAGATACAATTTAAGAAGTGTGAACATATCGCACTGGTTAGAAAGCAGATCCTGCCCTCTAGTTTTAGTGACATTGCTGCTGTCGTCGGTTAAGTATTGACTTGGGGTGTGCCATGACAGCCATGGGGAGTGTTGTGTGGGCAGTATGGTTGTTGTCTCTTGATGAGAATGAGGGACATGGAGGAATTCTCTTCCCTCAAGACCATTTTCAGTCTATGACAGCCAGGGTGAGTGTCGCAGAATGGTTAGAGCCCCAGTAGAAGGCAGAGCTGAGGACAACTGAGAACTGAAGAAAGGGACTGCGGGTGGGATTCTGTGACTTGCGTACAGCTCTAGCTATCACAGTCTGTCTTTGGAACGTGGAGAGGAGCGGCAATGTGCATGGTCATCTTATCCTTACAGCTAATGAGGAAACACGGGTTAGTGGAGTTGGGATAAACAATCTAGAAACCGTAGAAGCACAGTCTGTACATGGAAACAGGATGGTTGGAGCGGTGGATCAGAGGCCCTCTGATGCTGCCCTCACAGTGCCTTCTGCGCCTGCTCTGCTGGGAGGCATCTGGGGCAGTGAGGAGCCCCTAAAGAGTGATGTGAGAAGTGGTGGCACATGCCTTTAACCCCAGCACTCGGGAGGCAGAGGCAGGCAGATCTCCATGAGTTCGAGGCCAGCGTCTCCCAAAAGCCCATATAGTAAAGACTTGTCACCAGTGACATCATGAGTGGAAGAACAGTAGTGCTGGGGGCTGTCCTTGAAGGGAATTTTGAGCCTAGCCTCTCCCGCCCCTTCCTTGTTTCCTGGCTTCTATAAGGCTAGGTCTCCCTCCACTGTGTACTTTTACCTTAATCTACTGTATTGTAACCAGCCAAGCAAACATAGAAACTACTGAAACCATGAGCCAAAATATTTCTACTTTATAAAGTATTTTGCTCAGGTATTTTGTCACACTGATGGAAAGCTGACTGACACAGAGAACCAAGGTCTCTGAATAGGCCTGATATCTGTACTCTTAAGTGTTCTTCTTATAGACCAAGGATAACAGCTGTTTCCAGCTGTTACCAACAAGATTGTGTATTAACTGACACTGGGGAGTAGCCTCTTCCACCACAGCTGATCTATGCCACTCCGTGCCCCTTTTCCTGTATTTACACACCCTCACCCCTCACCCCCACTATGGGAGTGTCTACTGTCTAGATAAGATACAATTCCGGCACCCGAGGCACTGAACGTCCCTGGTACCTGTTTCACTGGCATCACAGGCAGGGACGCCACCATGTTCCTTTTCACCATCTGAGAAGGAACAAGAAAGATAGGCTCTCTCACTAAACTGAGCTGGTTTCTTTGGCTAGACTGGCTGGCTAATGGCTCCTGGGGTCTGTCTACCTCATCCCCAGCTCTGGGGTTAAAGACCAGCTCTGCCTCCCCCACCCCCCAGCTTTTATGTAGATAGGAATCCAAATTCAAGTTCTGTTTGCTCAGCAAGCCCTTCACCCACTGAGCCATCTTTATGGCTCCTATTTCTTTATATTTTAAAAATAAATATTATCATGTATTTCAGGCTTACAATGAGATGTTATTGTAAGATAGTAAAATGCTCTAATGGTTATCATGGTAAAAGTAGGTCAACTCTTAGCATCGCAGTTACTTTTTGTGTAAATGTGTTGAAACCAAACAACCGCAAAAAATTTCAGTTCAGCATCGTTTTATGGACTCTAGCCATAGAGTTGTATGCTCCAACTCTGTACTTGTGCATGCTACACCTCTGCTATCTATCATGTGTGCACTTTTAAAAATGTACACCTTCCTGTTTCCTCTGTTCATCTCCTATGGGCTCTGCCCAGCCACTACTACTATCTTAGATTCCATGCATGGTGTTTTTCTTTCTGTGTCTAGCTTATTTCATTTAGCATGACTCCGTGTCTATACATGAGGCAGCAAAGGGCAGGATGTTCTTCTTTACTGAGACAGAATAGTACATGTGCCATAGTTTATTTATCTATGCACCTGCATCCACATGCCCATGGTAACATTGTTTACAAGAGCCTTGCTACAGGAACAAGCTAACTACTGACTTTGTGCTTGTCTCCCCCGCCCCTTTCTGTCTCCACATTCTCCACCAGGTTTTCCTCCGATCTGCTTAGATTGCTCTTATTAGATTCCTATGGTTGTAAGAGGAAGCGGAGTGGCTCAAACAAAAGAGGCGTTCTCTTCCCACCATTCTGGAGGCTAGGAGTTCCAAAGATGCTGCTCCCTTTGAAACTTGAAGGGAGAAATCTGCTTTGCCCCTTCCTGTTGCTGGGATTTGCTATGGCTCCCCAGGTGGCAGCTGCAGTCTTACTGCTTTCACTCCATTACCTGCACCTTTCAGAACTCTCTGGCAGTATAAAAGGCAGCTCGCCAGAAGGGCAAAGGAGCTGGGGCTTCACTCTCATCTGACCCTGGCCTGAGAAGCTGAGCGGTAGTAGCAACTGCAATGTTTTCCCTCTTGTTATTTGTAACCAAGGAAATGGAAACCTGCCTATCATCTTTCTGTTTGCGTTGTTCATCTTAAATTTTTATGCACTCTATATTTATTTTACAATAATGTCATTTACAATGGGGGAGGGGGAACAAGGATGTGACTCTAGAAGCAGTTCCAAACCTCTAAGAGTCCTTTGGACACCTGAAATGGAAGGCATCTTCTAGATTTTTCAGATGATGAGCTATGCTTGTCTTC
This sequence comes from Acomys russatus, assembly GCF_903995435.1. Taxonomy (NCBI): domain Eukaryota; kingdom Metazoa; phylum Chordata; class Mammalia; order Rodentia; family Muridae; genus Acomys; species Acomys russatus. The sequence goes on along the minus strand of NC_067138.1, from coordinate 93,610,734 downwards.
TGTGACTCTTAAAGCCCCAAGGAGTCTGCAGACAAGGGAAGCAGAGGTCCTAAGGAATGAATTCTTTCAAAGCAGAAGAAGGTGGCCCACTCCTAGTATCAAGGTGCTCCAAAGAGAGTAAGAACCATGTGTCCTTTGTGAACCTGGCTCCACCTACATTCCCCTATAATATAATGGTGTTGGGATGGTGTCAGGTGACAAAGATCCCAAGGAGTACAGTGTATGAGGTCTGCTGACATAGGCTCCACTCCGAGATTTTGGCTTAGGAGCTCAGTCTTATGACCTTGGGAAGGGCATCTGACCTCAATCTCTTCTACCTCCAGCTTCTTATCTGTGAAACTGAGGTAATAATCCTGAAAGTGGTCCCAAGGAACAGACAAAATGTGCAGGGCACTAGACAGGGCAGCAGGCACATACTAATTGTCGTTAGATGATGGATTAACATATCTCTTCCCAATTCTGTTTCTGCTTTGCTGTTATAGTAAATGCAAGTGGTTTCTAAGCTACTGAAGAGCAACAAAAGTAGCAGCACCAAAGAAATCGTGTTTTATATCAGAGATCCTGAATTCTGTTTGGATGTTGTCAACAGAATCAGGGGACTACAGCACCATCTCCAGCTCCTGCCCTAGGGTTTTGTCCATTGCAGTAGAAATTGGAGAACTACTGAACAATGCAGCATAGACTGTACTGACCTGTGGCTCCCCCCAGAAAAAAGATACTCAGAATAAACGCACCACAAAATAACAGCACTCACCTCCCTCTAACTTTTCCTCTCTCCACTCCCTCTTTTCCTCCCTGTTCCCCTTCCCTTTCCCTCCATCCTCCCTAATGCCCTTTTCTCTCTCCGTCCAGTAACTTCCACAAGGCTAGGGGTGGGCAAATCAATCAGGATGTCCAACTGTGGCTGCAACATAATCTCCAGCAAATCATTGATTGCCCTGAGCGATCAATTGTTGGACTTGTTGGTCAAGGGCCAGGACAGTAGTCTTATAAATAGTCTGTGTCCGTCGAGGCCTGGGTCTGTGGCAGTTTCTTAGGATCACTTACAAGGCAAGAATGTAGTGTTCGTGCCTATTTCCCAGTGTTGAGAAATTAGAGCTTCCCTCAGGGGTGGAGGGAAAACAGCAGCATTTGTGACAATGTGTATTATAATCTCCTGAGAGAAATTACCAACAGGAATGGCATGTGAATCTGAATTCTAATACTGGGACTACAACATAATTTCTGACAAGCAAATAGCAGTTATTTTATGGTGCAGTGGGTAGAACTTCAAACAAGAATTCCCTAGGCTTGGATTTTGGTGTCAGGTTTCGCTGTCCCATTCCTTTTATAATTCTAGGTTAACTCTGCTTTTCTCTAAGATCCTTAAGCTGGAAAAAAAAAAAAAAACCAATAGTTTCCTCCAAACAAATGTATGAATATGAATCTTTAATTGTATTAATATTCTGTGTGTATGCAGAATATAATGTACACATATATCCTATAAAATCATTTCATCAATTATTATTTTTTAAAGGGAATGAGAATTTTAGTTTAGAAATCTAAGACTTGATGGAACAAGATTGGTAAAAGAATTTTGTAACAGTTTTGAAAATGAAATATAAATAATTTAGTATGTACTAAAATGTTTAAAAATGCCACTGAAAATATAATAAATGACATTTTCTGGGCCTGCGATAGGCAGGCCCTTATGTTTCTTTAATCTTTCCATATCTGATGCATCCTAGAAGAATGAGCTCCCTTGAATAATGATCTGGGTCCCTAGCTGCAACATCACTTCATGATAAGGTTATGTGGCAACAGTGAGAAGATCTTGAAGATGCAATTAAAGTCCCAAACATTTAATTGTAGTTCATCAAAAGACAGATTATTCCAAGTGTGCTTAGCGTTGTCAGACAATCTGTATACAAAGGCTTAAAGATCAGAGATGGAAGGAATCAGAGGGTTCTCTCACCAAGGCATCTAAGTCCCGCGGTTTCCAGGAAATGAATTTAAGAGAGGATCCCAAGCATCAGAGGAAACCCAGCCTGTGCCAACACCTTGTGAGATCCTCAGCAGAGGATCTAGGGACATAGTGCTTAAATCCCTTCCCACCTCAGGAGCTGTAAGTTGTATTTGAATTACCTTTTGAGTCTAAGGTGGCATTTATAAACTGCAAAGATTAAACAAGGTCATATTTGAGGGAATGTTATTCATCCTGCCACAAATCTTCCTCTAGTTCTTACAACTTCATACCCATTTCATATTTGAATATGTCAAATTGAGATCACCAAGTCTAGCCCATTTGCACTGATGCGTTGATGCCGAGAGGACTTTGGGTGTTTCTTATGGTTTGACTATGAACAATGCCCGCATAACGTCCATGTGCTAACAGCTTGTTCCCTAGTAAAGGCACTCTAGGAAATGCTTGTGGACCTTTAGGAAGTGGGGCCCCATGGGGGATTCTTAGAAAGCAGCTATGAGGTCAAGCAGTCTTGTTCTGAATGTTTGTTTTGACTCCTTGGATAGTTGCTGAGAACCATTTATTTCTGGTTCTGAGAGTCTATTTAGACCTTCTTAATGTCGTTTAAGCATCAGGTCTTTATGAATTGGTGTCTCTGGAAGGTTTTGCCTCCTTGTTGATCTTTGCACAGCACTTTAACAGCAGCAGGAGTGTTGTGTGAATCGAAAGATCACTGCATGTCTAACTTGATACCCTGCCTGTGATTTGCTTGTTTTATTTGCAAACAATCAAATAGTCAATGACTGTGTTCCCTGTAACAAACAAGGCTGGGTTCATTCATATTGTAAGAGTGAGATTGTTTATGTAGCCATCACATTCTGCTTGGACAGAGACTTGGTGCATTTCAGAGGTTAAATCCAAGAGACTTACAGAGGCTTGGATTCTGGTTTAGGGCAGACTCTTCAATGTGAGGCTTGTTTTGAGGGGGTAGGAGGCAATGTATATTTGCTCAGGACTAGTGGATACATCAAAGCAAGATTGAGAGGTAAGGGTTTAGAGATTTTGGACAGCAAACAAGTATGTTTGTTGTTCAGGGCTGCCTATGAAGAGTTAGACAGTTAAATTATAATTTAAATGGATTCCATAAAAATCTTTCAGAATGAACAATGAAGTTATTTGCAACATTTATCTTCATGAAGAACATTTTTCCTGAATAACTGGGGTCAAGTTGATGAAGACAATGGTATAATAAAGCTAGTATAATATTGATTGGAACTGTAGATACAGATGGCTCGATTTTCACAACAAATATTTTTGAGTACATACACAGAGATGGTGAGACATAATGATGGACAGAAAGGGGTATGAAAATGAGAGTCCACTAATGGAATAGCTTCAGGTATGTAAAGCAATAAAAGCTACCCTGACAAATGAAAGGGCTGAGGAATTTAAGAGGGTGTGGGACTGAGAACAAGTGGTGATTATGTTATGGTACAGGGGACAGAGCTTCAATCAAGAAATGCCAAGATTAAGATTGCCATGCAGGCCTCTGTTGACTAGTTCTTTGCATAATTCTAGGAAACCCTCCTTTTCTCTAAGATACCTAATCCATAAGGATAATTTTTACCTAGCATGCCACAAGACCTCAAGGTTAAGGAAGGAGAAATGCAAAATAAATAAATAAATAAATAAATAGAGAAAAAAAGAAAATAATTCATGAAGCATTCTCCAGGTTTTACAATTATAAAAACAGCTACCAAATTAAGTCAGTTATATTATCTAGGATGCATAAAAATCAGAATACTATGTGTTACTTGGGGATGCCAGTGATGTTCTTTTCTTTTATCAGTTTTGTTTTTTTAGTTTATTTGTTTATTCACTTTACATCCTGGTTGTAGCCCCATCCCCTCTCTCCTCTCAGTATCACCTCCCTCCCTATCCCCCTTCCTCATTTCTTAGAAAAGGGGAGCCCCCCTTCCCATCCACCCCAGCTTATCAACTTGCATCAGAACTGAGCATGTCTTCTTCCCCTGTGGCCTGGCACTGCAGTCCTGCCAGGGAGAAGTGATCAAAAAGCTGGCAATAGATTCTATGTCTGAGAGAGCCCTTGCTCCCCTTACTAGAGGACCCATATGAAGCCTCAGCTGCCCATTGGCTACATGTGTGTGGGGGTTCTAGGTCCAGTCCATGCATGGTCCTTGGTTAGTGCTGCAGACTCCACAGGCCCCTCTGGGCCCTGGCTAGTTGGTTCTGTTGGTCTTCTTGTGGAGATTATGTCACCTCCAGGTCCTTTTCTCCTTCCCTCCACCTTTCCATAAGACTCCCTAAGCTTTGCCCAATGTTTGGCATCTGTTTCAAAGCACTGGGTGAAGCCTCTTAGAGGACAACTCTGCTAGACTCCTTTCTGCAAGCATAGCAGAGTATTGTTAATAGTGTCAGGGGTTGCCTCCCTCCCAAGGGGAAGGTCTTGGTTTGGGCCAGGCCTTGGCTCAACATCCTCTCAATATCTGTTCTATCTGCTTTATCTTTATCCCTGCACATCTTGTAGGCGGGGCAAGCTTAGAGTTGGAGTTTTTGTTGGTGATGAGTTAGTGTTCCCCTCCCTGTATTAGGAGTCTTGTCTTGTTAGGGTGTGTCCTTTTCAGTCTCCATGGCCCCTGCCACTAGGAGTCTCAGCTAGAGTCCCCTTCGCATCTTTCCAGGAGCCTACCCTGACATAGGTCTCCAGCTTGTCACAGAGATGCCCCTGCCCACACTTTATCAGCGCTTTTAATCATGCAAGTATTGGCATCAGGACCATTTTTAAACTGTGCATGTTTCAGTTTTTGTGTTTACATTTCACAATAAAAATATGGATGACACAGCCAATATAGTATGTTATCATCTGATGAATGCTGTGACAGAAAGAGCTAAAAGAACAGTGGAAATTGCTACAATATTTTATGGCAGATTGAAAGTCAATGTGGAAGGAAAAAATGTGTTTTTGGTCAAAGTTTTTTTTAAAAAATCTAGTAAAATGATGTGATAACATGTTATACATACTAAAGAATCACTTACTAAATCAGACAAAAAAATTAGATTTCTGTAGTTTCGTAATTTGACATTCCCTGCTGTGATAGCCCAGGAGAACAATGACGGTAGCCATGGTGAGGATGACGTCATTGACACCAAAGAGATATCGGTGACAATTAAGAAATGGGGAGCTAGGAAAAACTTATCCCAGGTGCAGTAACCCAAACGTCCAAAGGAAAATATAGTGTGTACTCTCTTATATGTGGACCTTAGCCTTTAAGCCTTTGATAATAGTCATGCTGCAATCCACATGACTATAGACGTTGGATGTAGATTACATGACTAAGGGAAGGGGAGGATCTCCCAAATATGTGAAAGTATTGTTATGGGGGTGAGGGGTGGGAAGATACTGGAACAGGAGGATTAAGTGATTAAGTGGAAGGGGAAGGGAAGAAGTGGGTGAGGGAGAAAATATGAGGAGAGGTAACTCACACTAAAAATTCATTTGAGAGATCAGATGTAACCTATTGTTAACTCATTGAATACAGAGAATTCAAGCTGCTGCCTACCTAGAGCCTTCACCCTTACTGACTAGTGTTTATGGTACTGGAAGTTACTGTGCACACTATCAAAGGAGAAGGGTAAACACCAAGCCAGGTCCAAATCCTGCAATCTACAATGGGGGCCTACCTGAATGTAGTAGTGGCACAAAGCTTGTGGGAGTAACCAACCACTGTCCGGCTGGACGTAAGGCTCACTTAATGTGAAGAAACCCATACCTCACACTACTCTTTGGTGGCCAAGAAACCTGAGACTAGATAGGCCATAGACCTAGGGGAAACCCAAATAGTATTGTTCTACTAAAGGAACAACAAGAAAATGACTCTTAAGAACATTTTGCTAAAACCATAGAAAAGTGTCTTGCTTAGTCATTGTCAAAGAAAGTTCTTTTTTCAGAAGTTGGGGAACTAATACAGAGACCCACAACTGGACAATATGAGAAAGTGAGAGATCTTAGGACACTCAGTGCTAAATGAGATATCTTCATCAAATCCCTCCCCTAAGGCTCAGGAAACTATGCAGAAAAGAAGATGGAAGAATTGTAAGAGCCAGAGGGGACAGATGACACCAAGAAAACAGTGTCTTCTAAACACAATAGAACTGACATGCACATGAACTCACAGAGACTGCGGCAGCATGCACAGGCCTGCACAGGTCCAAGCCCCAGTTCTGAGAGAGGGAAGCACACATGAGCTCCCATTCCTAACCAAGACACTATCTCCAACTGACAACCACTTTCAAAGAAATGATTAGTTTTCTCCAATGGAGTCTCACTGGGTATATACACTGCCCTTAGATCAGTCCTCATGAATGGCAGTAGATGGACAACACAAAAAGATGTCAAAGGTAGTTTTGGAGATTTTTTGTCTTACATTGGTTTTTTTTGGCATTAAAAAAACTTACTGTATTTTGGTTTTTGGTTTTTTGCTTGTGTGTGTGTTTATTTTCTAAAGAGAGAAAGAGAATGAAGGCATAGAGTTGAATGAGTGGGGTGATAGGGAGGATATGGAAGGAGATGAAGGATCTGAAATCATGACTAGATATGTTGTATAAAAAAGAAATCGATGCAACTGTAAATTCTCTCTCTCTCTCTCTCTCTCTCTCTCTCTCTCTCTCTCTCTCTCTCTCTCTCTCTTTCATTTTTCGAGTCATGGTCTCTCTGTGTTAGCCTTGGCTGTCCTGGACTTACTTTGTAGACCAGGCTGGCCTCAACTCACAGCCTCCACATGCCTCTGCCTCCTGAGTGCTGGGCCACCATGCCTAGCTTAGAAATATTCTCAATGCAAATAGACATTTCTCTGAAATATCTTTGTGTAACACAGTGCAATGTCTCTCTCTCTCTCTCTCTCTCTCTCTCTCTCTCTCTCTCTCTCTCTCTGTGTGTGTGTGTGTGTGTGTGTGTGTGTGTGTGTGTATTCATTGAAAACATCTTTTAAAGAAAACCATGTGTACATTAGGAAGAAAAAAAATCATTCCAGAACGCAGAATTTCACCAATCAATTTGGTAGTTACTTGGGAACACAATACTCTCAGCTCTACATGCAGCCTGTGTTTATGTTAGGTAGGAAAATTCTCACTTTAGCCACAGTTTAATTACCACAATCATAAAACTGAACCTTGATGTACTGTTTTTCCATCTTGGGTCTATAGTCACATTTCATCAATTGTCCCAGCTGAATCCTTTCTATGTGTTTTTGAGGAACCATTAAAATTATGTTTTTATTTTTTGTCATGTCTTGCTGATGCCTTAAGTCTGGAAAACCCCTAAGATTTTTCTCTCCCTAGCCATGACACTTTAGAACAGTATAGGGATGTCAATTTGGGTGTGCCTGTTTTCTTATAAGAAGATGGAGAGTCTGTACTTTGACAGGCACTTCAGATACGTCGACCTGTTCACACTTGTGGGTTGAAGTGGAGACTCCTGTTGATGTGGTTGGTCTGGTCCAATGCTAACTTGCTTTACTTGAGCAGATCTCACTTACTGGGTCAGCTGTCTCCACCTAGAATATCCTAAATAAACAAAAAAGAAAATGAAACACAGAGCTTACATTACCCAAATCAGAGGCCTGTCGTCAAGATGTGGTAAATTCTTAGCAACTCTGGCTTGATTGTGTTGAGGAAGCCCATGAGAGGATAGACTAAGTCATTGCAGCACAAGTGCTGGGACACTGTGTTTGTGCCAACATAGTCTCTTGCTGGTGGACTTAGGTGAATAACTTCCTGATTTGGGCAGCATCTTGGATTAAATGAGTCAGTTTAAATGATTATATTAGTTGGATTGAGACTCTCTCTTTAAATACCTTCAAATCAGCAGAATATCCAATGTAGGCACAAGGAACCAGCACCATCAGGGAGAAATAAAAGGAATCCAGCCACATACCTTCAGCAACACAGCATCTACATCAGGAAGAAAGAAGGAGATGGATAAAGAGGAATGGAGGTTTACATCAGAACTGGGAAGTCTGGCCATCTTTATTCATTGTCATTTTTTAAAAGCATATTTTATTAATTTATTTATATTACATCTCAGTTGTTATCCCATCCCTTGTATCCTCCCATTCCTCCCTCCCTCCCATTTTCCCCTTACTCCCCTCCCCTATGACTTGACTGAGGGGGACCTCCTCCCCCTGTATATGCTCATAGGGTATCAAGTCATTTTTTTAAAGTCATTTGTCGATGAACATTTTCAGTGTCTCTGTGAGCCACCTGAAGCCAACTGTACTCACCCATTGCAATTGAACCCAGAAATCACAGCGGCCAGGACAGTGCCTCTTAGCTAGAGTCTTCAGGTCTAACAAATGGAAATGTGAAACAACTAATTAAATTTAAGTTTACCTAAATAAAAAGCAATTTTCAAAATAAGAATGTTTCTGATTCTGGGTGATGGCTCTACTCAGAGAAAGCTAGCCCATTTTTCTTCTCTTCTGCATCACCCCGCCCCCCCCCCAACCTCACCCAGCTACTTTGTAGAGCTCTCAGGTGTTCATAGAACAATCTTAGAAAATTCTCTCTAGAGTCCAAACTTAAAAAGCAGTCTTGTGAGTCATCAGGTGTCCATGCTTGTAGGATATGAAAGACTAGGGGACTGCCTGAGACAATACTGTAACATGAGCCATCGAGTTTGCTCAGCAGCAAGATAAAATAACAACTAATTTTAAAAAATCAGACAGGAATCAAAGCAGCTACCAGAGTCTAGGAGAGCCAACAATTTTTCTTTTCTCAACTGTATTGCCTCATTGTAACTAGCCCATTGTCACTGTTGTTTTAAAAGAAGATTCCAGAACACCCAGAAGGCAACTTTGTGTTTAGGATATTATTTAATAGTTTTATCCTTTGGGGAAAATAATAATAGAATAAATTATAAGCAAATAAACACCGTCTTAAAAAATAAAGCAACAATGACATTATTTGACAGAAGTTTTAAAACTGGTAAAAAAAAATATATAAGATGTTAATGTTTGGGTGTTTCATAAAAGGAAAACCTTCCTTGTGTGAGGAAAACCTATCCAGAACAAATGGTTCCTGGGCCTTCCAGTTCTTGAGCCTTCCAAACCACAGACATTTTCCTGTGGTTACTTTTAAGGTTGGTATGCTTCAGGTGAACGTGCAAGCTGAGTTGAAATTATACGGATAGTTTCTTTAATGTCTTATTTTCCTTGGCACATGGCAATCCAGTTCTCTCCAAACAGTTAGCATTTGAAGTCATAGTTTTGTGTGACTCAAGTCATACCTGTTGCTTCGAGTAATAATTTAACAAGCTTTTAGAAACCGGGGGTTCAGAAACACATCTATGTCATTTAGTTGGGGGCAGGGAGGAAGTGTGGGCTATTTCACCTAAAGGGTGTGCCTTTAAAAGACTTTTTTTTTTCCCTGGGGGGGGGGGGGCTTTTGAACCGTAACCCTTTCCTGCGCTGAGGTCTCGTTTAATTAATACCAACGTTCTGTACATTTCTATGTCTCCGGTTTGCAAAGAAAGATTAATATGTCACAAAGCTGGGCGGTGCAGATGGACAGAACTCTCTTAAAGCAGGCCCTTAAAAGGTAGAATATGGATGGAGAAGTAGAGTGAGACAGTCAAGTGTCAAAAGAAATCTGTCGGCGTCTTAGTGGTTGAATAATTCAGAAGATGCGCACTAAGCCAGCTTCTTAATTTCCCATCCCCCCTTCCTAATTCTTTCCTTTTCATCCTGTGATCTTTCTTTCCTCTCCCTCAGAGCTATTTGTTGCAGAGATGCCCTGGGAAGCAGGTGGTCCTTCCCTATATGGCAGCATCTGCTCCTCCAAATGAGAGGAGAAAGATCTAAAGGCTGAGGAAACGAAGCCTGCATCTCTATAAATGCCTTAAAAAAAAGAAAGAAACCTTGTTTTAGTTATTTTTTGTTGTTGTTGAATCAATTAGAATACTTTTATTTTTCACAGTAAAACAAAATGTCTAAAGGCAATGCTCCCACTGCTTTTCTATTTTTCCAGCCTTTTTTCTTTTTTTCCCCCCCTCAGGTCTCTTCCTTAGGATTTACAAATGGTGTGGGCGGCTGCAAGTGCTTGAAGGTTTTTCTTAAGCCATTTGTTAATAATATTCCCACACCAATTCCGGCCTTTATAGTTGTGATTGTTAGTGACATCTCAAGGGCACGGTGGTAGGGTTTATTTTTGGAGGGATTTTTGGTGGGTTTTTTTTTGTTTTTTTGGTTTTTTTTGGTTTTCATTCTTCCAGGCCTGGAGGAGAAAAGAATTCCCAGGAGGGCTTCTGGTTAGCTTATTATCACACCAAAACAAGGAACCAGAGAACATAAGCTGGAAGGCTAAGCGCGTGCGCGCGCGCGCACACACACACACACACACACACACACACACACACACACACACACAGAGAGACAACTGCCTTGAATGGTTCTGCCATGTGCATGTAGGCATGATGGATAATGTTGACTGTTTTACAAGCAGCAGTGACAGTTTTCTTGGGTGGATATATTAATGCCTGTACCACAGGGCTGAAGGCGGCACTGAGGGAAAGTACCTCATAGCACCTATCTTGGAGGCTTCCGCTGGGGAACATCTCCAATTTCCCTGTGTCTCTCTGCCAAGCCCACATAAGTCCAGGTAAATATCCATGTGCACTTCCATGACAGAGAAGCCAGGATTCTGATTGTTTCCCTGCTGTTTACAAAGAAGGCCTGGGTGAGACCAGAACCTGCCCCAGCCTGTCCTAATGCTACAGTGAACTTTGGCTTAGGAATAACATCCATTGTCTCAGCCTGGAGACTCCTGCGGGTAGGGCCTGACTCAAACCCACACTTGGCAGGCCCTGCAAAGAAAGGAAGTATGGGGTTCATTTTGGCAGAAGGCGTTTCCTTTTTGAACCTCTGCCATTTTGTCCTGTTTTCTGGTTGATTGCAAAGCTATGGAATGTGACTGTACATGCTTGGAACTCCCCGAGGACCTCAGAACAACCATTCCTGCTGTCTGAAACCACGAATGGCCTCATTCTGCCTTTGGCATCAATAAAAGTTGTTTGTCAACATTGACTTCTCTCTTCTTGTCTTCCTGGCTTATCTTTTCTCCTCTAGGCTGGCACTTCTCCACCCCAGGCTGGCTGGCTGGCTGGCTGGCTGGCTCCACTGCAGTGGGACCCCCACATCTTCATGGGGCACAGATTCGTTTTTTCTTAAATAAATTCTAAAGGGGATCAACTCAACTACAGTTTTTACCACCACCTTCTTTCTCAAGAATCTGCTTATAATCAATCAGCTCTAGACAAAAGTAATCTACTGTCTGTTTATGTCAATTTGTACTTTCTCTCATTTTACATAAGTGAAATATTATAGTTATATAGCCTTATGGCTCTGACATTTTTGGCTTATAATGCTTTGATTTCAGCATGCATTTGGGGCTCTCCCTTCTTTCTCTTGCTAAAGGGTGTTCTACTGTAGTGTGTACCACCCTTCATGTAGGTCTTCATCAGCTGTAAGGAGCTTATATCATTTCTAGTTTGGGCTGTTAATGCTTCTGTGAACATTATACTCAAGTCCTGGCCCGTGCTTTAGTTTCTCTGACAGGTTTTTAAGAGGGGCCCTTTACTAAAGTCTGTGTGCAACTCTTTAGGGAAGCTGCTCAACCCCTTTGCCAAATGCATGGGCCATTTTGCATTTCTTTTCTTTCTTTCTTTCTTTCTTTCTTTCTTTCTTTCTTTTTTTTAATAGTTAGAACTCAACTTTATTGTTACAACCAATGTTTATTTACAGAATATAAATCTCTTCAAAAAGATACATTCCTTCATTTAATCAATGGTAGAAAGCCTTATTAAACAGAAATAAATCCTAAGCCGCACTTTATCCTAACAGAAACACGGCTTCATTGCAAGTTCATGAACACAGAACACAAATGTACTTCACGTCAGCAGCTACATGAATGAGGCTGTTGATTTTCACTGGGTAGTCTCGGCACTGAACACGGATCGATACCTCGCACATGAATGCAGCCTTTGTCCTAGGTTCCCACGCCTCAGCAAGTGTCTGAGTGCCAGAGAACTTGCTTATTAACTGTTTGCTAGCGGAGATACTTCCTGCTTTTTCCTTTGTTGTTACATATTTTTATGTTTGAGATTTAATTGTTACTACTGTTCATTTTGTATTTCTGTAAGCAACGATGACGGTACAGTTTTTGCCCGTACACCACCGTACTTGGCATTGGTTGAACTAGAGCTAGTGATAATTCCATGTGGTTTCAGACTTACCAATGCCTGATGATATTAAGAACATTTAAAGGCACTTGTTGGCTATTCATGTGTCATTTTGCTAATTTTTTAATTGGGTTAGCTTGTTATTGAATTTGAGAGTTGAGTTCTTGGGTATTCTGGATGTAGATGCATTACCCAACAAATGATTAGCAAACATTTAATCTGCCCTAAAGTTTTTCTTTCTTACCTTTCTTCCTCACTCCTCCCTATCCCCTTCCACTCTTTTTTGTTTTGTTTTGTTTCGTCTTCTTATTTTTCTGTCTTGCTGTGTCCTATACTAACTTTGCCTTAAGCTCTCCATCCTCCTGTCTCAGTCTTCCAAGCACTGGGATTACAGGTGTGTGCCCTTTATCTTTCTTTTTCCTAAGGAGGTTTCTAAAATCACGTTTACGTCTAAAAATGTTCAGTTTTATCTTTTCTTTGCCTTTGTGGCTTGTGCTGTCAGCATCATAGCTAAGAACTCTCTGTGTAGTGAAATGTTTTAAAGATGGGCTCTTGTGTTCACGGATGTTTTACACTTTAGTTTGTGACAGCATTAATGATCCATCTAGAGTTTTTACTTTGTGATGTTAGTACAAACGTCTGTTGAAAATAATCCTTTTCTCATTGGACTGTTGGGCACCTTTGCCAAGCAATTGTTCATCAACACAGGCTCATTTCTATACTCAACGCTGTTCCATCACTCCAAATAGCTATCTTGCTGGCAGTACCACACTGCCTTCATACCATAGCTTGTAATAAGTACTTTTTTCAGTTATTTCTACTATCTTAGGTCCCTTGCATTTCCATTTATATTTTATTATTATCTTGTCAGTTTTCACAATGAATCCTTGCTGCTCAGGCTCCTCTTTCCCCACCAGGACTGCACCAGAGGCCTGAGCAAGCAGAGTACAGAAAACAGGCCAGGATAGTAAGACCTCAGCAGCAGTGAGGGAGAGAACAGACTCTCAGGAGGCAGACCTCATTGAGCAGCTCTTTTAATTAGTGCGGCTGGGGGCGTGGGGGGAAGGGGCGTTGGAGGGTGGGGGGCGGGAGAAAGGTTATTTAAAACATTGGGGAGTGGGTAGAGGGTTTTGTGATAAGTGTACATCGTTGGCCAGGGCCAAGGTACTGGGAAATGCCTCATTTGCATAAGGAGGAATTCCAGGTGCTTGCTAGACATGAACATATGAGGAATCTGGCTTTCACTACATGACCTCTTTTGATGGGCAAAGGTAGGAGGGCACAGAACCATGCGCTCTCAGTCATGCATGCCCATGGCAGAGGAGGGACTGTCCATCACTCCTACCATTCTCTCCAGGTGAGATTTCAGGGTTGGGCATGAGTCTAACCCAGCCCTGTTCCTGACTGGCTCCTCCCCGTCCCACAGTACTCAGGCCCCACAGATCCTCAAATTTTGTCTGTGAATATGAGTTTCTTCTCTACTCGTGGAAATACACTTTAATTTCTTTCAGAATTGTTTTGTGTTTTTTATTGTACAAATTCCTTTTTGGATTTGTCATCACATATCTGGGTCTGTTTCACTTCTGTCAGTGTATTAGATCGCTGTACAAATATACAGCTAATTTCTGTGTGTTGATCTTGCATCTGTGAGCTTAAAAAGACTGTCCTCGTAATTTGATATTGGCCATGCATGCCAAGGTAAGATGAGGATTATGTCACCCAGAAATACAGATGGGCTTGTTTCTTCCTTTGTGGTTTTTTTTTTTTTTTTTTTAATGGTTGACTTTAATTTCTTACATACAGAAATTCCATCTTTCACCATTAACTACAATGTTTGTTGATGAATTTTCTTGGGTGTCCTTTGAGCTTGCTAGGTTTTGTGTGTGTGTGTGTGTGTGTGGCAGTGGTGTTTTTGTTGTTGTTTTGTTTTGTTTGTCAACTTGATGCAAGCTAGGCTCATCTTGGAAGAGAAGCTTCAGTTGAGAAAATTCTGCCATTATATTGGCCTGTCTGTTGGGCATTTCCTTGATTAATGACTGATATGGGAGGGCCTAGCCCACTATAGTTGGTGCCATCCATGGGTCTTGTATGAAAAATCAGGCTCATGAACCACGAGAATCAAGAAGCACTTCTTTGTGTTCTTTGCTTCAGTTCTTCCCTCCATACTTCTGCTTTGAGTTCCTGCCTGAATTTCCCTCATGGATTCCCTGTGATCAGACTGTGTCAACCAAATAAACTCTTTTGTTCCCAAATTGATTTTGGTGTTTTATCACAGCCATAAAATGTAAACTAGAACACTCTTCAATAAGTTGAGGATATTCTCTTCTGTTATAGGATGGATAGATTTTAATGATGAATTAGGTTTGGGTTTTTGCAAAGTACCTTTTCTCCTTCAAGTGAGGTAATCATGTGGGTTTTGTTCTTTGTTCTGTTACAATGGTGAATTATACTAATTAATTTGTATATATTAGGCCTACCTTTCATTCTGGGGGCAAATTTCAATTGGTCTTTGATAAAATTCTGTTTTTATTGTTTATTAGTCAGATTTCATAAGACTTCATGTGTGTGGGGACTGTGGAGAGAGTTTAACAAGAAAGTGCTCTTGCTTCTCAAGCACAATGCCCTAAGATTGAACCCCAAGAACCCATAGAAAATGCTGGGCATGGCTGTGTAGGAGCTTGTAAACAGACCGGCTCATCTATGTGGTTGTGTCTGTTTGTCATGCCTTATCACTGTTCACCAATGCTTCCAAAACCCCCATTTCCAAAGACCTATCCCCAAATGAGCCGGTCCATGACACCATAGAAAGTGCTGGGCATGGCTGTGTAGGTGCTTGTAAATCCAGTTCTGTGTGGGGAGGAGACAAGTCTGCTGGTTATCAACTTAGCTCCAGGTTCAAGGAGAAAACCTATCTCAAAGGTGTAAGTTGGAAGCCAGTAGAGCAGGTCACTTAATACCCTTCCATGGTCTTTGCATGCATGTATGCACATGAGAACCTACACATACATGTACACACATATACTTCATACACACACACACACACATGCATGGATACATGCACACGAATGTACACCAAATACACCACACAAATTGGATGCACACACACCACACAAATATGCCGCACACACACACACCACCCCCACACAAATACACCACACACACACACTCAACATATACCCCACATAAATACACCACACACAAGCACACACACATACACACACACATACAAAACTAAGTATATTTGCATCTATGACCCATGATTGAGAAATACTACTCTGTAGTCTTTAAAATGTTATCTCTATCTAGCTTTTTCCTCATAAAAGGTTATTCCTTCTATTTTTGGGAGAGTCCATGGATGAATGTTATTATTCATTGTTTGCTAAGATTCATCAATGAAGCCATCAGGGTCTTATTTAATTTTTTGCCAAGTACTTTCCAATTACTGATTAAGCTCTTGTAATTAATCTTCTCAGATTCTTCTTTCTTTATGAAATGATTTTGATAGTTCGTGATTTGTTTGTTTAATCTGTCATCCATTTTTGTTGTTTTACAAATGTTGATAGTATATTCTCATAATTCTTTTTACTTCTATAAGGTCTGTAGTAATGTCCCACTTTTATTATACTTCGGATTTTTAATTATTTTTTATAATTTATTTTCATTACATGCCAGTTGTTACAGCCTCATTTATATTCTCCTATTTGCACCCTCCGTCTTTGTTCCCCCTGTTCCCTTCCTCTAGACCTCTGACAGGGGGAGCCCTCTTCCCCTACCATCACCCAGAGGAAGTGATCAAGTATCAGGCACCAGAGTCCATGTTAGGGATAGCCCTTCCTCCCCTTACTAGGGGATTTATGTGGAGAGTGAGCTGTTCATCTGCTACATCTAAACCGGGGGGGGGGGGGGGGGCGGGTTCTAGGTTCTCTCCATGCATTGTCCTTGGTTGCTACATCACTTTCTGCAGGCCCTCAGAGGTCTAGATTTGTTGGCTTTGATGGTCTCTTTGTGAAGCTGTCCCCCTCTGGGTCCTCTACGCCCTCACTCTTCCATAGGACTCTCAGTGCTCTGTGCAGAGTTTGACTCTGAGTCTTAGCATCTGTTTTGATCCCCTGCTGGGTGGAGTCTTTCAGAGGACATCTATGTTGGGCTCTTCTCCTGTTCCCTCTCTTCAACTGCTTCCAGTATCTGTTCTATTTGCCCTTCTGAATGCAAATCAAGCATCCTCCCTAGGGTCCTCCTTGTTATTTAACTTCTTTAGGTTTGTGGATTGTGGGGTGGTTATCTTGTATTTATGGCTAATATCCACTTATAAGTGAGTACACACCATGTGTGTCTTTCTGGGTTTGGGTTACCTCACTCAGGATGATCTTTTCTAGTTACATCCATTTGCCTGAAAGTATCATGATTTCCTTGTTTTTAATACCTGAGTCGTATTTCATTGTGTAAATGCACCACAATTGCTGTATCCATTCTTTGGTTGAGGGACATCTAGGTTGTTTCCAGATTCTGGCTACTATGAATAAAGCTACTATGATCATAGCTGAGCAAATATCCTTGTTGTATGGTGGAGCATCTTTTGGGTGTCTGCTGAGGAGTGTTGAGCTGTGCTCAACAGACGATTATTGAACGGCCGAGGAGCGCTTAAAGAAATGTTCAATGTCCTTAGTCATCAGGGAAATGCAAATTAAAATGACTCTGAGATTCTATCTTATACCCATCAGAATGGCTAAGATAAAAAACTCAAGTGACAGCACATGTTGGAGAGGATGTGGAGAAAGAACACTCCTCCATTGCTGGTGGGAGTGCAAACTTGTACAGCCACTTTGGAAATCGATTGGGCACTTTCTCAGAAAACTGGGAGCAGCTTTACCTAAAGACCCAGCTATACTTCTGATTTTTTACTTTTCTCTCCAGTCATCTTCTCTTTCTTTCTCTCTTTCTTTCTTTTTTCTTTTTCTCTTTGGTTTTTTTGAGACATGGTTTCTCTGTGAAGCCTTGACTGTCCTAGAACTAGCTCTGTAGACCAAGCTGGCTTCAAACTCATAGAGATCTGCCTGCCACTGTCTTCCAAATTCTGGAATTAAAGGCATGCAGCACCACTGCCCAGCCAGACCTCTTTCCTCAGTCAATTTGAATAAATGTGATCTTTTTGAGAAATCAACTTTTTATTCCATCATTCTGCTACTTATAGCTCCATTATGGTACTCATTCTGTGCTAAAGATCCACCTGCCTTTGCCTCCCTGAGCAAATTTCCCTTTTAATTTTAAAGGGAACATACAAATTTCAGAGAACAGGATGTGAGTATCATTGGAATGTTATTATTTAGCAAGGTAAGACAGTATTGACTCATAAATAGACACAAGAGTGTATTCCTAAAGTAGCATTTATAAATATTAGTATCCAAAGACTCTGGCTTTCAACCTGGCTCACTAAGGTAAAAGCATTTGCATCAAGTCTTATTACCTGAGCTCAGTGCCTGAAATACACATGGTAGGAGAGAACTTGCCCCTACAAGTTGTCCTCTGACCTCCACACACATTCTGTGGCCTACCTCCTACACAC
Organism: Acomys russatus; assembly: GCF_903995435.1. Taxonomy (NCBI): domain Eukaryota; kingdom Metazoa; phylum Chordata; class Mammalia; order Rodentia; family Muridae; genus Acomys; species Acomys russatus. The sequence goes on along the minus strand of NC_067138.1, from coordinate 93,592,977 downwards.
AGACACACAAAGATAAACATATCAATGTAAAAGACAATGTTGTTTAAAATAGCATTTTGATACTACTTTATAGTCGTGTTGTGCGGTCATATGCCTATAATACCAACACTTGGGAGGCAGAGGCAGGAGAATTCTGCGAGTTTGAGACCAGCTTGTCTAGAGAGAAAGTTCCAGGACAGTCAAAGCTACACAGAGAAACCCTGTCTTGAAAAGGAAAATAAAATAGTATTTTGAATCATTCTAAACTTTCATAATAATGAAATTTATTCTATAAGTATAAAGGGGACTTCAGCTCATACAATGCTAAAAATCAGGCCAGAAAACTACATTTAATATACTTACTATATTAAAAATTATTTAAGGCAACTTGTAAAGAGATTTCACAAAGTGGGCAAGATTTCTTTATTATACTCAAAGCTATAAAGAATCTGACTCTCTTCCAAATATTTCTGTTTATTTGGGGCATTTACTTGGGGCATAGAATGGCATAAGTGTGTACCACACTACACTTTGAGCCTGTAAATCTAAGATTTCAAGGTGCAATTTCCATTCCTAGAAATAGCCAGGCCCTTATTCCCATATATGTTTATGTCACACAAAATGTATTTCAGGGTAGAAAGGATTTATAAATTAGAGATTATGGTTTTCACTGGGGTCTTTGGTAACATAATTTAAAAAAAAAAGAGTTAGTTCATCTTTATTTGTGTGATGTCACACAGCTTGAAAGAATTCGATCTGACTTCTATTCAATTAAGATTTATGACTTTTGCATGCCAAAGCTTAACCATAACCATTAACCTACAAGAAAAGTTATGGCTTGAAAGAAAGAATGCCACATATTAACTCCTTCTTTCCAACATTTACAAGTCTCTAGCTGTGAGCCAGGATGTTCCTGACCAGTAATTCTACGTTAAAGTGTGATATGCTTTTGTCAGACATTAAAGTTTTTGTTGGCAAAGGTAAGGACTTTTGAAGGATGGACACAAAATCCAACCAGAAAATAAAATGGGAATTGTTTTGATAACCTGATGAACTGCAGTCAGGTGATGGGTTTTCCTGTCCTGTTTCTGAATGTCATAGTTTACATAACCTGGGGGAAGCCATTATGTTTGAATCTCTTTCTCAACTATAAAATGAAGCTAATACCCACTATTAGGTAGTGTTAGGAGTTACTGGCCTATGTTTTTAAAAATGCAACATGTGAAACAAAGGGAATGGATGACCACCATACACATATAGGAAGCTTTTCCAGTCTTGAATACTAATAACAGCAGCAAATGTGTGGATGGCCAGCATCAAGAATGAATGTATTTTTTGTGGGAAGAAAAAAAATCCATTCAAGGATGTAATAGATTCCAATTGAGCGGACTACAGGCCTGAGAGAACAAATGTACACAGTATATCTCCAAGTGAGTTTTCTCTCTACTTCCTATCCACGTCCCTAACTCTCTCAGCCATCTCCCAGGGAACTAGTATGGTGTTAGGAAAGTTTAGATAGGTGTGGTGGATTTAGTCCCTACTAGAGAAAGGAGCTGAACACACAGCACCTTGGGTGGTCAGATGTGTACCTTTACCTCAGTCACTGAAACTCTAAGGTACATTGAAATGGCAGAAGGTGGGTAACTAATGCTTAGGAAAAAGATTAATAATTGTAACTGCAACAAGTCTCACACTCAAATTTAGTGTTTAGAAATGATATCATAAATGATTTAGGAGGAAATTCACTGACAATATGAACTCTCTGACCAAATATTTCACACACACACACACACACACACACACACACACACACACACACACACACACACACACCACAAATAGCCTTTTGTATGTCAACTAAGTAAACAAAAACGTACTTGCATTGTAAATATTGGATTTTTAACCTCCACTATAGTGCTATAGAGAGAGCATGTGTGTCTTTTAAGCCAAGGGAAAGGTCTCTACCAAAATAATTTTGAGTTACTTAGATAATGTAGATTTTTTTAAATTGTTAGGAGAAAGGAAAACCAGGAAGGAGCCAGAGCTCCTTAGCTGCTGAGTGCCGTCCAGTACATGAGTACACATGCCACTTTCCTTATGCTCTATTGCAGTCATAGTGCCACCTCTACCCTTCTCTTGGCTGTGTGTGTGTGTGTGTGTTTGTGTGTGTGTGTGTGTGTGTGTGTGTGTGTGTGTGTATGTGTATGTGTCCCCAAAAATTCACCCAGGGTCAGGCACAGGCTAGGCAAAGACTCTATCACTGAAGACTATCCCCAGTCATCCACTTAAATCTTTATACAACTCAATACTATTATAAAAAGCCATGACCTTGAATAAATATATAGCAATTTAAATTTCACAATTTCCTGTAGTGTGAGTACTATTACAATGTTACATATGGCCCCTGGAAGAGAACACAATTCTTATTATGATTTAGACACTAAATCTTAGCTTCTAAACCTTTAAATACCACAGCAGAATATGTATCCATTAAATACTACATACAGTAAGAATATGAGCCTGATGGTGGTTGCACACACCTATAATCCTAATACTCATGAGGCAAAGGCCAAGGCACAGGCAGGTAAATCTCTACTTGGTCTACAGACCAAGTCTCAGGACAGTCAGTGGCTACACAGAGAAACCCTGTCTGAAAAACACAAAACAAGCAGAATAGGAGCTGTGGATCTGGTATGACCAGATTGAAATCCTGACCCTGGCCCTTGAATGTGTGAACAAGTACAGATCATTTAATCTCCCATGCCTTGGTTTTGTTTATCTACAAATACAGATAAATAGTGGCACATGCTCTGAATAATTGCTATAAAAAATTATATTCAATTAATATTTGTAAAATGCTTGGAATCAGTGCTGAGAAAATAGTTAAACACTACATTAACAACTGTGGTTAAATAATATGTTAAAAATAATATGTTGTTATAAAGAAAGAAAATCCCAAATTGTTCGATTTTACCAATGAGGACTCATGAGCCAGATGCTGGGGTGCAAACTTGGTAGCCCAGAGAGGCAGAGAAAGCACCCAGCTGACCTTCCTACTTAGCTCACATGCAGAGGGAAAAAGCTGAAAGCTAAAAGCCAAAGAGCCAAAAGCCAAAAGCTCAAGTCCAAAAGCTTGGTAGCTCACCTGGCATCCCAGGAGGAAAAAGCTAAAAGCTCTTTTTTCTTCTCCATGCTGTTTTAAATACCCTTCTACTCAAAGTCCCTCCTTTCTGTTTAATTCCTGTCAGCTGGTTACTTGCTCTGCCTCTTGACTTAGGGCTAATTTTATTAAATCCTGTGTAGAGAAAGCTCTTGGATTAAAGGTGTGTGGTAGGGCTGAGCTACACCATAGACACCTGTTTACAATAAACAGAAAGTTATTGGATTAAATGTATATGTTAGTAGGGCTGGACCACACCAAACAAGAAACAGGTTTTTATAGTTTACAATCTCAGGTTTCACAGTGGGATCAAATCTCTTGCAACAATAATACATTTCAACCTCCCTTATGTGTTTTTCCCTTCAATTTTTTATTTATCTGTGCTTGCAGAAGCCAGAGAAGGACATTGCTGCTCTACCCTATCACTCTCCACTTTATTCCTTTTTAAAAATTTTTTTATTAATTTATTCTTGTTACGTCTCAATGGTTATTCCATCCCTTGTATCCTCCCATTCTTCCCTCCCTCCCATTTTCCTCTTATTCCCCTCCCCTATGACTGTTCCTGAGGGGGATTACCTCCCCCTGTATATTCTCATAGGGTATCAAGTCTCTTCTTGGCAACCTGCTGTCCTTCCTCTGAGTGCCACCAGGTCTCCCCCTCCAGGGGACATGGTCAAATGTGAGGCACCATAGTACGTGAGAAAGTCATACCCCACTCTCCACTCAACTGTGGAGAATGTTCTGACCATTGGCTAGATCTGGGAAGGGGTTTAAAGTTTACCTCCTGTATTGTCCTTGGCTGGTGCCTTAGTTTGAGCGGGACCCCTGGGCCCAAATCTGCCTATCATAATGTTCTACTTGTAGGTTTCTAGGACCCTCTGGATCCTTCTACCAGGAAACTGGGACAGAGGGGAGGACATCCTATTGGGACTCTAGATAAGAGAAGCATTTTATTTCTTTGAGACAAAGTCTCTCATAGAACCTGAAGCTGCCCCAAGGAGCCTCCTTCCCAGCCTCCACTGCCTCTGAGTGTGCACAGCTGTGCCCAGCTGTTTTATTTGGGTCCTGAGGTTTTGAACTAGGTCCTCATATTTTCACAACAAGCATTCTTACTGCACTATCTCCCAAGCCTCCTTTTTTTCAATTAAAGCTACATTTTGTGACTTGCAGAATGGAAATTTCGCCAAATCGTGTCTCCGTTATTCTCCTATCCTCCATGAAATGCACTTGATGTGCAGAGCACAAATGAATGGTTGATTCTGAGATGAGAAAACTTTGGCACAGCAAGAAGAATGTGGTACACACAAGAGATGCCTATGGGTCCTTAAGCCTCCTGAATATTCATATCAATAACATTCACGTCCCTCAAATATTTCCTCTCTTGCTTTGCATTTCATAACTGAAAAATTATGCTTTTTTTTTGCAGACCATTTTAAAATGTAGCAAGATTGAAACAGAAATGACACAAATTCACCAAAGTCATTAAAGAGAATTACTTTCAGGATTACGTTCTGATTTGTTTTTTTATGATTGGGTCATTATCAATAAGTTAATGCAGCTGGGCATGGAGACATATGTCTTTAATCTCCGCACTCTGGAGGCAGAGGCAGGTAGATCTCTGTGAGTTTAAAACCAACATCTTCTACTTAATGAATTCCAGGACAGCCAGAACTACATAGAAAGACCCTATCTCAAAAAAAAAAAAAAAAAAAAAAAAAAAAAGTTAGGAAAAAAATAAGTTCATGCAATCACTAGGAAGGATATGAAGACAATGTTAATCAGTGTCTGACTGCCATATGGACCACATCCGTTAAAAAAGATCTATTTATAAATGTCGTTTAACACTCAATTCTGTTTTTTATTCATGATAGAATTTTATCTCTCTTGTGCAGTTCAGGTCACCTAATTTGTGCTTTCAATTAGCGGATTTACGCTCAGCCACTCAAGTCGATCTTCTTCCTTGAGCTATCTCTGTCCTTTCCAGGCTGACAGCGAGCTGGGGGCAGCCTAAGGGCAGCAGAAGGCTCCGAAAGCAGAGGTTCTACCTTAGGCATTAGTCAGAAAAAGGAAAGTGCCAAACCCCTCATGCATATGCAACACCAAATGGAGAGAAAAGATTTTCACAACAGGGAAACGGAAAGCGGCTATTAAAGTCATAGAAAATCCAGGTGGGTGTCTCTCAGTCTGTGCAGACCACTGTAACAAAGTGCCATACACTGGGAATACTGTGAAAGGAAGGCACCTGCAGAGTCACAGTCTGATGAGGGCTGGGGTCCCAGTGTTAGCAACTAGCTGGCTCAGATCCTGTTGCTCCACCAAGTTAGATCTATGAACTGTAGATTGACAAGAAGCTATGCAAAGGCTGGTGCTCAGAATCTCTTGCCTTCTCAGCATCTTGTATTCCTCCCTGTTTGACTGTAGTCTGCAGGGGCTACACACAGTAGTACGTAGGTAGATGGGAGCAGCAACAGGCAGTGCCCTCTAGTATTCAGTTTTTATGCACGCCTTGGGGGTTGAGACTCTTAGCTTTACAACCATTACAGTTGTTCTGTCAGCCTGGGACTTCAAGTTTCCATAGCTCTAAGCAGCAGCTGGCCTTGTAGCTTTTGGGCAGGCCTAGGTATCAGGATTCCCTAACCTTTATCAATGGCCAGGGTTATAGATGCAGGCTTGTGGGGTCTGAGGTCCTTGGCTCTAAGGCTTGGCAACTTTCTGAATTTCCTCCAGTGACCAGGGCCTGCATTTTCCCTTCTCTGACCCTAAACAGCCTTCTAGCTCGTTTTAGCGCCAGACTTCTATCCTCTCTACTTCTGCCACTCCATTGTTCTGTCTGCCCTGGCTGCTGTTTTGAACGATTCGTCAGCATCTTCTTCAGCTATCACACAAGCTGCTGTCTCACTGCTTCTGCAGCTTAGAGTAAGTCTTTAGTTGTTGGAGCAGCAGGAGAGGCAGCTTAGCAGAGGGAGTCCCTCACTAAGGAAACCTGAGTGGCTCATATTGATGGCATTTGAACCAATAGGCACATGTCACATGCTGATGAAGGTTTGTGGCATCAATCACAGCCTTGCCTCTTCAGCACCAGTCATAGCAGTCTTTCTGCTATGCCACCAGGAGAAATATACCTGAAATATATCTGACTTATATGGAAATGCTTTTAGGGTCATCCAGAGTTCATCAAGGCTTGGAAAAGCCAAAGGTCTGGCACAAACTGTTAAAAATGGTCAAAGCGGAGGCTGAACCTTCAGGAGCTCGGCCAATCAGCTGTGGTCATTGTTTGGTTTTTCTCAAGATATTCACGGTGCTGGTATAAGTGCAGCTCATGTTTGGCTGATAGTACTCAAGGCAGCAGAGGATGCTCCAATCAGGGAGTCAGATTTACCAGCCCTCAACATGTTTGCTTATTTGCAGGAAAATAAATACGAGAAGGAGCACATATAATGAGGGTTAAACTTATTATTACCACTAACGATTTTGGCAGAGCTTTAACAATGCTTAATGTCTTCTCAGTGCCCTCAGGGAGAGGTGGGCCTTGTATGTCTCACTGGCTCATCAGTAGCCATTTCTTCTTCCTTTCTTTCATTCTTCCTTCCTTCCTTCCTTTCTTCTTTCCTTCTTTCTTTCTGTAACTACACATAGCAGATACTAAGGGAGTTCTCTGAAGTCTCTTTTATAGGACATTAATCCCATTCATGAAGGCTCTGACTTCACAATTGTAACATTGGCTACTTACTGGATTTCAGCTGGCAAATTTTAAAGGATTCATAAAAATTCAGGCCATAGCGGTGGTGTGAGGTGGTGGTGTGGGGTGGTGGTGTGGGGTGGTGGTGTGGGGGTATAGAGTGGTGGTATGGGATGGTGGGGTGGGGTGGTGGTGGGTGGTAGTGTGGGGTGGTGGGGTGGGGCGACAATGTAGGGTGGTGGTGTAGGGTGGCAGTGTGAGGTGGTGGTGTGTGGTGGCGTGGGGTGGTGGTGTGGGGTGGGGTGTGGAGTGGTGTGGGGTGGTGGTATGGGGTGGTGCTGTAGGGTGGTGCTGTGGGGTGGTGCTGTGGGGTGGTGCTGTGGGATGGTGGTATGGGGTGGTGGTGTGGGGAGCTGGACATGGAAAATGCTGATTTGGAAGGGATAAGAAGGAAAAAAAAAACACCAAAAGGTAGTAAAATATAAGCTGCACTAAAAGTTGCCTTTCCCCCAAACTCCTTTCCTGCCTCTCTTCACTGCATGCTGGAATGCCCTGCTTAGGTGACTCTTGGTCATCTCTCTAATCCCTCCAGGGCATGAGCAGTTCGGTGGCCAGCAGTTACTTATCAGACTGGTGGCTAAGGGAAGGAGCTAGGGACTCATGGGAAGGAAAGAACATCTAAAGGCAAGGACAGTGACTCTGAGCAAAAATTAGCAGATACCCATCACAAAAAGTCAGACAGCATCCTTTACAAGATGGTCATTCAGGCCAGGCCAGGCAGGCCAGCAGGAGTGTAGCTCAGGAGGACAGTACTTGCTTAGTGTTCTCATGGCCCCCAGGCTCAATCTCTAGCACTGCAAAAATACAGCTTTAAATGAAATAGAAAAACCTCTCTCATTTTGACTTGCCATATCTCAGGTTAAAACATTTTAATTCAGCAAAACCCAAATGCTGACTTCCTGCTTTTAAAAACAGTGGAGGTAGCGAGGGAGGGTGAAATCCATATGTTTCCGACTCATTTACACAAACTCATCGAAATTCAGCTCAGCACAGGGCGATTGAATGTCACTTAGGCAACACACAGCACAGTGATCGTTTTTAAGCCATTTTTGACGCTCCAGGAAGTCTCCAAGAATAAACAACATGAAGCCCCAAAGGCCCCACAGAGCAGCCTGAAAGAGAGAGCCAAGAATATCTGAGCAAGAGTCTCCATTTCCAGATTCAACAGTCGGCTGTGAAAAATCCAAGGATATTTTATGATGCCCAGGAGGCAGGGAAACAGCAGTCAGGACATGACAATCAGAAAGGCTCACCAGCCAACAGCATAAAAAGACCATACCAAATTCAAATGGGGAGACAGTGGGGCTCTGTGTGGGAGTAAGGGGAGGTGGATAGAAAAAAGAAAAGGGGCCACAGAGAAAGGGGGCACTAGAAGATCAAAGGGCTAGAAACAAACCCCTTCATTAAAGAACAAAGTTTTAAGGCTTCATTGTTAATGGGATCCCATCATTTCTGAAGTATGTCGGTGTTTTGTTGTACTTTTTCCAACTTGATATTTTTATTGAATATTTGGGAATTTCACATCATGTACCCTGACCACATTCACTGCCTATACTTGTTAGTCCTCCCAGGTGGCCCCCTCCCCCCTGCACTTTTCTGACATTTGAAGAAGGAGGAGGAGGAGGAGGACAGGAGGAGGAGGATGGGTGGGGAGGAGGAGGAATGGGGGAGGAGGAGGAGGAGGAGGAAAGCCCAATTTGTGTTGGAGCATGGTCACTCCCAGTGGCTTGCTCCTTAAAGAAAACTGAATCCTTCCCCATCCACACGCCCAACCAGAAGCCATCAATTGTGGGGAGAGATGTCTTGCCTTAGTCCAGTGGGACACTCTCCACAGCCCCTTGTTGGAAGATGATTGAGAATGTCTCTCCCATTTGGCAGCTTCCATGGTAGTGGTGGATAAGGCCAACAGCAAACAGAAAAGAACCAAGGGTGAGGAGACAGTGGCAAAGGTGATCGTGCTCTTACTGAGATCTGCTGGGCTTGAGGTGCCTCAGACACATCCGTGGGGGCAACATAAAGGAGCCAGTTGGGTCTCCATATTCTGGCATCACCAACAATACTGGACTCTGAGAGGAGAGGAAGCTTGTGAATAGCAATAGGTAATATGAAGGGAAACACTCCATGTGCAAGGGACTGTTTTGAGTGTTTGATTAGAAACCCTCCTATTAATTCTTACAATGCCCTGTGGATCTGAAACAATTATTACCTGGAATATTTATAAGAAAACTAGGCATTAAAAGATTCTGCTGTGCCAGTCCAGGACAGCCAAAGCTATACAGAGAAACCCTGTTTCAAAAAACCGAAAAGCAATCAAGCAAGAAGATTCTGCAGTGTGAAAATTAACATGCTCAAAGCAAAGACTACAGACAAACACCATGAGAGGTCCTGAGCAAGCAACGGAAGCATAATACCCAATCCTTGGAGCTTAGAACTAGGTCTGCAGTGCTTCACACTATCAAACAGCACCGAGGACAAGCACACACTGTTTTGAAAGCTTCTAAACTAAAACACAAAGACCTCAATCCTGGTACTAACACCGTTAGCAGGTGTGGAGAATGACTTTGTCACCTGACATTCAGTAAAGGGAACGTTTACGAAGGTTCAATAGTTAACTGGACTATACTCACCGTGTGGTGCTTGGCGGTACTGCTCTATGCCAGTCCACAATGTCAAATGTTTCACAGGCCTAGCTTATCAAAACATATTGATTCATCTCCTATCAATCCCTCTGAGGTATCTAAGACATCCTTGATTACTGTGATTATTATCATGTGCTTTTGTTTGTATGGATACATTTTATGTAGAATATACTTTATGGATTCTAAAAGTCTGATGTTAAACATACCAGTTAGATCTCTCCTTTTTCTTCTTCTTCTTCTTCTTCTTCTTCTTCTTCTTCTTCTTCTTCTTTTCTCTCTCCTCTCTCTCTCTCTCTCTCTCTCTCTCTCTCTCTCTCTCTCTCTCTCTCTCTCCATACTAAGATCAACTGAGGCTCTTGAGAGTCTTGCACATGCTACTCTGTCAGAGAGTAACATTTCCAGGTTAAAAAGTGTTAAACAGCAGCTGGAATTTTATCATGATACAGCCACCTTCATTACTTTTAGCAGGGCTTTTGTCTGAGAGGTTGATATTTACATTGGTTTTATTTTGTTTAGTTTTTTTTTTTTTTTTTTTTCATAGCATACCTTCTTGTCCTCCTACATCTAATCTAACCTGAGTCTCTTCTGTTAGAAGTGTATAGTTGTATTTGTGTCATTTACTTATTTATTTATTTTGGGCTTTCATGACAGGGTTTCTGTGTGTAGCCCTGGCTGTCCTGGAAATATCTTTCTGTAGACCAGACTAGTCTCAAACTCAGAGATATACCTGCTCTTGCCTCCTCCTGAGTGCTGGGTTGAAAGGGCACCACCATGCCCAGTTTTGCATTCGTATTTTTATCCAGTCAGGTAGCCTTTTTTATTTTTAGCTGTTGCATTTAGTCAATTTATATTAAATAAAATTGGAGATACATTTATAGTGAAATCTGTGAAATTTAAAGTTGTATTTCTTAATTTAAGCTGTTTATTGTTCATCTTTCTAGATGTGGCACCATTACAACAGACAACAACAAACTGCAGTGCAATTAGTTAAGCCATCATCTCACATTAGCCATGTCCTGGGTATGTTCTTTATGAAATTTTAAAATCTGACTTACTGTTGTATTAATCGAAGTTCAAACATACACTTTCTATACTATCCTAGGCTGTGTGATCCTCTCATTGAGTTTTTTTAAACTGTGAAATGAATTTTGATGAACTTTTATGACCTTTTATGCCTTTATGAAGATGCTACTAAGATAAAGTCAAATGACAACCTATTCTACCACATGGTTATGCCCACCTCCATCTTTTCCTAACATGAACATGTTGACTAGATTGAAGAACACTCTGGATTCCTAGTGACCCATAGGTCTAGAGACTTAAATTGTCTTGCAAGTGGCTAGCCTTATTTATTTTATTGGTTTAATTTAAGAGCATTAATTCTGATGTTAGAACCAACGTAAGTGTGTGTGTTTTCTGGGTCTGTTGAGCCAGGCGCCTTCCATGCTGTTTCTGTTCTCTGCTCAGTTCTGTAGGGTGACTGAGACCTGGAATTTGTGTGCCCCGTGTTTTCTCTCAGCTGTTTTCCCACTAGCTTTCTCCTTGATCTTCTCATAACAGCAAGATGGTGGCCAGAGAAAAGAATGAAGCTCTTCCTTCCTCCATTGCTGTTTGAACCTGGATCATTATCCTGAGGGGCTCTTTGCTCCGTTGCTTATTTAATGGGACAGATTTGCAGTGTCCATAACTTTCATCCAGTAACTCCTGCAAACCTCGCCAGTCCCTCTGTGTTACCAGTAACAAGTTCCTTGTGTTTGTGTTGCTCCTATCTCTTCCTCATGATTTACCAACAGTCCACCATCATCTTCCTGGAGATTGTGTGTGTGTGTGTGTGTGTGTGTGTGTGTGTGTGTGTGTGTGTGTGTGTGTGTGTGCTTATTAAGGAGTGAATTAAAGTGATTTGTTTCCACTTTTGTGACCATAGCTCCCTCAAAACTGCTTGGGAATGGTTAACTATTAAACTAGAGCTAACTAGATACTCTAAGGATAAGAGGCCATTGGGGTAATTTAATGGAGTCACTGTGTAATTTAATGTACTCAGAGGGGTGTGACACCACAAATTATGGGAACACTTTGTGGATGTCCAAAGATAGTTGTTGGTTGAGTGATGTAATAGTTCTGAAACAATAAACATCATAAAGTAAAAGCCTGTTCCTTTCCTGCTAGGGGCACTTGCTCACTCTCTGAAGTAGAGTCTCTCTATGGCTAAATGATCCCAGAGACGTTCCTTCAACATATATTTGTTCCTTAATGATGTCTGTCATCCAAATGTGAACAGATCCCCAAAGAGCCAGCAGCTGGGACTGCTGATAAAATATTATCTAAGAGCTAAAATAAGATTCAGGGATAGCAAGCTCTGGGCCTAAATTTTTGGGGGTAGGGGGCTGTCTGAAGCTTAGTTTTGATGTAAAATCGACTTCATTAGAATTCTTGAGCAAAAAGAATGACTCCAGAGGGCTCCAGCTTTTCTTACAGAGACAGCTTTGCTCCTGGCACTTGCCTTCCCTGAAGCTGCGCTCTTGTTTTATTTGTCTCCAAGCCTGTTTCAGATTTTCACTTCCTTGTTTTGAATGTTGACTCCTTTAATTACTTTGTTATACAAGTGCCAAGAAGAATATTTTTCAGTCTAACTCTGTGTGCCTGAAAAACACGAAGAAGCAATTTCTCTAAATAATATCCCACTTGACACATTATTGGCACATGCTGCTTTCCTTCAATTTAGGCCAATGCAGAAAAGCTTTTCACCAATGTAGACAGATCTTTGTACCAGATTTGATCACATATGCATGTTCTACAACGCTTCAGGTGGTTAAAAGTCGAATGCTGATGATGCTATCTCTAGGTTTGAATCACCAAGCAAGTTACATGTGTTCAAAAGACATAGCCTAGGAATGTTCAAAATATTTCAATGTCAGCAAATACTTACTAGATGTCTACTATGTGCCCCGTTCCCTTCTAAGTAGTACAGGGTTTTTAACAATTAAACTCTCAGTTATGTGGGAATTAAAATGAAACAAGTTATTAAACCACTTAGTGTTGTTTCTGGCATGTAGTCAGGCTTAATAAGTGGAATTTAGTCTTCATAATCTGGCATCCTGTATCCAAATCTTGTGTTTTAAGTGTGGGTGAGATTGGTCTTTTGCCCCAGGATCCTGACCATGCTTATGCTTCCTTCTCATTTTATCAGCTTGAACCAAACTACTGACTTATCATCATCTGACTGCTGTTGCTGTTACCTATATATGGACAACATTTTGTGATCTTGGCTCCTGTCATGTTCTAATGGTACTTCCACTCAACAATTATGGAAAGTTGAATTCACGGCTATTAGGAAATGAGGCCATGGGTAGTTGGTCTAGTTGAGTAGGCCTAGTTGTAATCAGAAGGACTACTAATCAACTAGTAGTCCTAGTTTATCAGACAAGCAGAACTGAGCCCTTGCGACCTCATGAAGGAGGCTCCACAGTCTTAGCCCTCTTTCTGTTACTGTAATTTCTGTGGAATGACAGTAAGAAGATAGCTGTTTATGATGATACAGGGATGTTATGCCCTCACCAGACACTCAGCTGGCCAGTGTCTTGACCTTGGACTTGACAGCCTCAAACTTCTGTTATTTATAAACCAGCCAGTAGCCTAAATTGCTAAGCCAATTCTAGTTTCTTCCTTTCATTCCTATTTTAATCACAACTGCCCGCCTTTCACTTTAGCCCAGAACTAAGCTCAATGTTTTGCTAGTATTCATTTGATCTGATCACTCTCACCTTTCACTCTTTAACAACTAAGTCTTAGTAAGATAAAGTGAATTATCAGAACCTCACTGGGACCTAGAAAGTGGCAGGGATAGGATTTGCCTCTAGGGGACTTGGAGCCAAAGCCATGATCTCACCAGAGCCCTGGAACCTCCATGCCACTCACCTGTCTAATCCCAGGTCATGCAGATGCTATTCTGGATCCATGGTATTATATGTTTTCAGCACCTGGTCTCTCGATCTGGTGTGAAGAGTTAGTTATGTATGTCGAGAAAGGAACGTGGATTAGGAGAAGTAAGGCTTCCTTGAGTGGTCATATTGGCTCTTCTCTTGGAACACAGAGAAGAACAACTTGAAGAAAAATAAAACAGTGCCAGGCATAGTAGTACACTCCTTAATTTCAACATTGCAACTTCAAGTCTAGATACAGAATGAGATACAGAATGAGACCCCAACCCAGAATGATTTATTTAAAGTTTAAAAATGAATAGATCAATAAAAAAGAGGCCTTGCTTTTATGAGAAAATAGAAAGACCCAACATCCTTGAGACTTACTATGAAGATAAACAGTTTTCAGATGAACATTTTTTAATTAAAAAATTAAAAGGGAGCCAGTAAAATGGCCCAATAGATAGAAGAATTGTGGATAGACCCATCAACTTGAGTTTGATCGCCAAATACCACAAAGTGGCTGGAGAGAACTGACTGCTGAGTGTTTACCTCCAACCTCCACAAGCCTGCCATGGCATGTGCATGCATGCACGTGGGTGCATACACACACACAGTCACACAACAACAACAACAACAACAACAACAACAACAACAACAACAATAATAATAATAATAATAATAATAATAATAATAATTGAAGTGTCATAAGCAAAACCAAACAGTAAGGAGATTTCTCTGGGAAAGGACCACAGGCTGTGGAGAAGCAGTCATTTTCCCTGCAAGTGTGGCCTTCTCTTCCATCACTGTGGGCAGCAGGCTGCTTCTCAGCTTTGCACATCCTTTCCTCTCAGAAGATGTCTGACTTTGCTGCAGCTCTCTAGGCATCTCTGTTTCCTCTCACTGCTCCCTGGACCACCATACAGCATACTCCCATTTGTAATCAAGCCAATCCTGAGCAGCATCCCCCCTGTACAAAAGTTTCTATCCCAGAGGACATATGGCTTCAAGACAAAGATGGACTTAATTTGCACTTTTTTGTTGACAAAACCAATTTGAAATGTCCCTGACAAATACTTGGTGCTTCCATTGTGGCGTAAAGTTGGGCAGTGTCTCCCTAAGTACTTCTTTTCAAAAAATTTGGAAATTTCAATAGATTTTATAAGACTCATAGAATTAGCCTAAAAGAGAGAAAACACATTATTGTAGTAGTAATAGCAATAATAATAACAACAACGACAGCCTCAAACTTCTGTTATTTATAAACCAGCCAGTAGCCTAAATTGCTAAGCCAATTCTAGTTTCTTCCTTTCATTCCTATTTTAATCACAACTGCCCGCCTTTCACTTTAGCCCAGAACTAAATAACAGATATGGATAATACATACTTACAAATTCTATAGACACTAAATAAAAAGAAAATATTATGTATTAACATGAATTATTTCAACACCTAGAATAACATGCATTTTTTTCTGCATAAATTCACTCAGTAGCCCATATGTCAAAGCCCAGAGACCAGAACACAGCTGTAAAAGTCCCATGAGCTCACGTCTAGATTCATATTAGTCCCATGATTCAAGGAGGCACACTCCGGGCCATGGGACACTCTCTGTAGGTTCCAGCCGTCAGATGAGACACAAAATCCCATAGGATTGAGCTAATTCCTTTCGTTCTCCCCACATCCTTCCTTCCTTTATGTCTTCCCTTCTTCTCTCCTTCCTTCCTCTTTACCCTTTCCCTTTTCTTGTTTCTTTTCTCCTTTCCCCCAGAAGTGGTTAGATGCCTTGTCAAGACACTTTGTAGCCAGCTCTCCCAAGGGACACTTGTCTCTCCTCTTTTATTTGGGGGCCACTCATTCCCAGTACTTTATCTCCCAAAGCATGTAGTGTTGGCCCTGTGAAGGGGCCTTCTTGATGAAACAACGTGGAGGGCATCTTGCCCATCAGAATTCTTTGCAAAAGAGAACTGCCAGGGTTCAGAAAGGCTTTTGTTTCTCTCTCTCTCTCTCTCTCTCTCTCTCTCTCTCTCTCTCTCTCTCTCTCTCTCTCTCTCTCTCAGGTTATAATTATATAATCTCCCTCTTTCCTTTCTTGACTCCTCCATATACTCCTCCTTGCTTTCTTTCAAAGTCATGCATACACACACATATATATGCATATATATATATATATTTTTTCTAAATGCACAAATGAATGATCTGTATAGAATGTTAAAGGCAGCTAAATTATGCTTTATTGAATTCAATACAAACATTCTGGTTACTGACTCTGTGTCAGACACTGTACTAGGGCCAAGTCAAGCTGAGATTTAAAAAAAAGTTCTGGACAAGTCTTTAATTAGAGTCTGACTGCTCTTCCCCAGACATCATAGACGATGGGGTGAAGCCGTGTGCCCACTCAGTGCTGAGTCAACAGCCAAGCATGAGTGGTTGGAATCATTTTGGCTTCACTGAATATTACGCAAGCATGCCGAGTAAATGTCTGCATGCAATACTACTAAAGATTCTATTTTTTAAAAGATTATCAGAACTCTAATTCTGTAGAAAATAATAATTCACATTTCTTTGGGGCTTTGTAGCTTCTATAGCTCTGAATCAGTCCCCATTTGCCCTCTTCTGGAGATGCTCATAGCTCCTAGTGGGCTAAATGAGAGGAAATGTGCAGTTCTCTCAAGAATCCAGTGAGGACCCATACCTTCCCCTAAATGTTCTTGCCTCCTGTGGCTCAACCAAAGGGATGGATTGGGAATTGGCTGTGCATCCCTGCCCCATAAGTCCTGCTGTGTCCTCAGCAGAAATGCTAGGCTTTCTCCTGTTCATGCAAAGCCCCATTGGCTGTCTCCTATCATTTATCTCCCACTGCAAAAACAGGGCTGCTGGAAGGTCCCCTAAGCACGTTCCTCAGCAGTGAGGTCCAGGAGCCAGAAGGAAGGTCCTCTCTCTGGTGTGCATGGAGAGAGGGGAGGGCTCCCCTGGGCCCTGTTTGACAATTATTCAAGAATCTTGGTCCCAGGGATTGTAGGGCATAGTCTGAAGCCCCAAAGTTCCTCCTTGCTTTTTCCTTCAGGAGATTCAGATGTCGTTGTACAAAGAGAATCCTAGATTAGTCCTCAGACATGCCGGAGTTCCTCTAGGGACAGAGAGTGAGACTTGTGATTCTATTTTTAGATGTGACTGGCTTTTTTTTTGCCTCCCCTAAGCATCATTGCTTTTCATCAGCTCTTCTCTGCCTATTACATGACTATACTAAGAGGCTGTCCTCCAGGAAGTGCTGAGGGATTGGCAGGCTGCAAAACTACCCCAGGGCTGAGCTGTCTTGGCCCCAGCTTAATCCTGCCACACACTGTCCACCAGGGACAGTGTCTCTCTAGACCACACTTTCTATACCAGGAAGCACCAAACAAATGCTGCCATAACATGACAGACTTCCCCATTTCCAGTCATCAGCTTCCTCTCCTTTCTCATGGTAACTCTAGGCGCTGGTATGGCCACAGGAGCAGAGTCTGGCACCTGACTGGCATGAGGCAGAATTGCTCTCAGCAGCAAGCTTACCTGTCAAGTGCTTCTGGGATTAGGAGTAGCCATTGCCAGCTCTCCCCTTTGGAAAAAGTGATGGGTTGGCCTCTTGCCAAGAGGCAGAGCTCAAAGCCCTTCTGTGCGTGTGCTTCTCAGGCACCCAGTTGGCTACTTAGCTGATTGGCTAGGTCCCAACTCTTTCAGCAGTGTTTCCAAACCCAACCCATCTTTAGTTTGCCTGGACTGAGCAGACCCACCATCAAATGCTATCAATTTCCCTTCATGCACGAGGCAGACTCTGAGGCGTTTGTTGGGTTAGGTCCATGTCTTTACACTAACTGCTGGTCTCTCTTTCTCCTCTCTCTCCTCTACCACTTTTGGTGATACAAGGCTGGTTTTGTCTTTTGGAAACAAAGCCCCCTGTTCTGGGTGGATGTTCCCAGTCAGAAAGACTGGTTGTGTTTATCCCGGACACTGGCTGAGCATTCACATGCTTTTTGTATTTGGTAAGTGACAGTATTTGCAAAAGCTGATTGCCACAGCAGGCGAAACAGAGACCAGACCAGTAAAAACATGTGTTGGGAACATATGCTGGAGGCTTTTCTTCTTTGCTTGAAGGAGAGACACTTCCTGCAGGAAAAAGTAATTACCTTACCTGTGCAGAGATTAAACTAGGGTGAAAAGGAGGGTGTTGCTATTTTGTAACCTGAAGGAGGAAACCCAGATGCCTCTACTTCCCCGTATCACAGATTGTGTGACCTGCACAAATCCAACCTCCCCAAGACTCAATCTGCCACAAAGGACAGCAGTCTCAGCTTTGGTTTGTTTTTGAGAACTAAGTTATAAAACACATGAAGAAAGCACCTTCTGCAGCCTGGGGAGAGTGGACCGCTCTGTTTTTCCCAGATCAGCTTGCCTTGGAAAGTGGTTTTATGTAGCTCTGAGACTTCCCTCTGATTGCATTGTCTTTGACCAGTAGCAGCCATGGTGACTCTGGGCGATCCTGCAGAGTTCTGGAACTACTTAGAATCCAACAATTCACTTCATGTATTTTCATGTAGCCACACACAAACAAAAATGAATCTGAAAGTGGGTCTTGGGAAGTAGAACCAAATGGAACTCAGATTCCTGCATTTTAAGGAATTTTGCCTTTGTCATGGGTGGAAGTTCAAAAGAAGTGGGTGACGCACGTTGTGATGGAGCTGGCAAGGACCTCTTGTGTCTTGCTGGAAGTCCAGAAGCCTCGGCAATAGCACAGCCACCACTTGGCTTTTTCTTCCATTGTAACCAGCTCTCATTCTCATCTGAAAACGACAATCACTATACACTGAATGGTTCACGTGAACGTCTCCAGCTGGTTTCCACATTCCTCAGAGAAAACACAACAGCTCTCACACAGCTCCCAGACACTTGCTTCTGCTGTTCCATCTCTCCTGATGCAGAGTCACAAGACAGTATACAGGAACACATGTCGGGTGAATAAAGGAGCTGCTTCTTATTGGGCACATACTCTGCCCTTGGGATTATGGCAAGCATGCACTGTTACTGTAATTTATGGCTACCTCGGGAGACACCCTCAACCTTACTCTACAACTGAAGGTTAGACAAGTTGTGTTACTTACACAACACCATGAATCCAAGAAGTAGATATGAGACTTGACCACAAGCTAAGACATCTTTAGAACCTAGCATTTAACCTCTGCTTATATCAACTCAATAGACATTAGATTCTCAGAAAACTTGGTCAAAAGCTCTGTGTCTCGCAGCCTCATTCACTGGTGTCTCTTCCCTACAGCTTCAGCCTTGCCTGCCCTCCAACATAGGAGCCATCTTTTAGCCTTGTTTCCTGGTTCACTGTGTCCAACATTCTCTGGTTCTTTTTTTTATTATTATTAATTTATTCTTGTTACATCTCAATGTTTATCCCATCCCTTGTATCCTCCCATTCCCCCCCCCCCATTTTCCCATTATTCCCCTCCCCTATGACTGTTCCTGAGGGGGATTACCTCCCCCTATATATTCTCATAGGGTATCAAGTCTCTTCTTGGCTACCTGCTGTCCTTCCTCTGAGTGCCACCAGGTCTCCCCCTCCAGGGGACATGGTCAAATGTGAGGCACCATAGTACGTGACATTCTCTGGTTCTTACAGCAGGATCCCTGTTGGCTTCTTCTGTGGACTTTCCCTCCATGTCTTTAGCACTGAGTACCAACTTGCCTGGCCAAGGAGCCATATGTGGGCAGTGAAAGCAGAACCTGGGACCTTGCCACCACCTACTACAATGCCAGCCTTCTTTCCTTTCCGCTTGGCTTGCCTCCTGAATTCTCACCTCTACAGTTGGGTTATCTGTTGTGAAAAGGCTTTTAACCACAGCCTCTCTCCACTCTGGTGTCCTTTCTTGCTCTTGCTCTCTCCAGATTTTTCTTTCTTCCCTTGTCTGATGGTCCATGCCATTGCTTGCCTCCATCTTGTCCCAAGTTGCCACACTCCAGGCTGTAGCTCTTTCAGATCTGTTCCATACCCCTGCTATTAACCAGGGTAGGCCAACTTGTCTTTCCGAGGCTTCAGTGGAATCATCAAAGGCTCAGGGATGTCCATGGTGTTGTCAAGTCACAGAGTATACATATTAGAGCTAAGATTCAGGGCTGCCCTAGCTCATTGTCTCACAGTTCCTTGTGCCTAACCCCCCCCACACACACACCACTTCTGTTATCTATTTATTTATTCATTTATTTATTACCCTTGATTTTCTTTCCGCCCACACCTTTTTAATTTAAGTTCTCACGTCTTTTCTCTCTTAGGACATTATTTCTGCAACATTTTGTATTATGTTGAATTTCCATTTCACTTTCAGACCATTTTTCTTACTTAAAAAACACATTTGAGCCTACTTTTAAATGTCTTTAAATAATTTTTTAAGTTGCTATGGTTCTTTGTAGCACCTTTCTTGCCTTCCCTTTTCTGGTTTCTTAGCAGAAGAAACTATTTTCTTCCTCCCTGTAGCTTTACTCTTGCGATTCTCCATGCACGATAATGTCAACTCTGTAATCTAATAATCCATTCTTGATTGCTATTTGTGAAACCAATATCTTTAAAAATCAAATGAAGAGACTGGTAGTGTTACATTGCTAATTTTTATTTTGGGGGGAAAAGAGCCCCCCTGTCTCTTTTTCTCTCTCTTATACTTTTATTGACTCATTGAAAAAAAAAGCAAAGGTAGAGAAGGGGAGCACTCTATGTAAAAGGGACTCTTGCTCACATGATATTGCTGTGATATTTTACCCTCTTTTTTAAAAAATAAGGCCACCTACAAAGAGCACTGTATTAAGAGTCACATTCCCCACCCACCCCTTTGGCTGCCTACATCTGACATGTATTGAAAAGTTGCAATCCTTACTAGGCTGTTGGGGATGAAGACCAAGTCACTAGAGAGAAAGCAATCTTAACACTGAAAAGTAGGATGCCAAATGTTTCAGGAACATTTGTTCTGTGCCAGCCATGTATCAGGCTTGGTTTTCCCTTATGAAGCCTGTTTTCTCATGATCTCTGCCTAACAGGAAAGGCAGAGGAGGAAATGGAAGCTCCAAATGCTTGAAGCTTATTGAAGCATTTGCCCAAGCTTACACAGCAGAGGCAGAATTGAGCCAGCACCTGTAATCACATAGGACTGTTTGGGGTAGACTTAATTGCAAAACATTTGCCATATATTACAACTAAGATGAACTCAATGGGCTCAAACCATGGAGGACTCAACTTCCATAGTTTCGGACAATGGAAAATGGGCCCAGTCTCTCTTCAGGCTGCAATATTTTCAGACCTTGCCACTCAAAGTGGAACTATAGTGAGCATAATCCCAACAGCAACCTTTAGATATAATATCTGGTGGAAATTTCTAAGCTTCCATACTTTTACCTTTGGGGCTGGGTAATCTTTGGTTTGTGGAGAGCTGAGCTGTTTGTTTTAAGAGGTTTCCTGGCATCATGGTCTCTGTCCATTGCACATCAATAAGACCTCACTCATCCTCTGCCTCTCGGGTTCTTCTTTACAGTCCTGGCAACTGAAATTGTATCCAAACATTTCCAAATATCCCCCAAGGGACAGAAACTCTCCCCAGCTGAAAACCAGTTTGTAAGACATTGGCCAAATTATAAGCACCTAGCTTGTGGCTCGTTTGTATGGTGCCACACTGTACACTCTTTTCTGGCACCCCCAGAGCTTAACCAGAAATGTCATTGCCACTTGGGAGACAAGGTCATTGTACAGCTCTCTGAAGCCACACTTCTTGTTCTCAGAACTCAGAGAGAGCCATTAATACCAGGAACATCCACATTCTCTCTTTTCTCTATTCTTTTTTCCAGCGACCTTCATAAAGATCATTTTATTCCTGTATCTTCCGTTTTGTTCTCTGTGTCATTTTAGCAAGGATGAATTATAAGTTTAGTAATTTTCAATATGGCATAACTGTTCTGTGTTATTGACATTCTTCCAAGGGGAAAAAGGCAGCTATTTTGTCATGAAATTGACTGGTGGGAAACTTTCTAAACTTTCCCTAAATGTGAAAAGATGTTCCTTTCAAGATCTTGATAAAAGTTTTCTTGGGTAACTCCATTTTTCATTGCATGTCTCCACTTTCCCTGGGAGTTTGAACATTCTGAGCAAACCTAGACATCTTTGGTAAGCTTGCAGCCATTCAAAATGAACAGCAGTGGTAATAAGAGCTAATATTTATTGAGCACTCACTATGTGACGAGCTCTCTAAGTGCTTTACTAATATTTTCTCATTCAGTCACCACATTGAACACACTTACCTGGACCTTCACCGCGGTCACCAAGCTAAAGGCTTGCATGCTGAAGCACCACAGATGCTTGGAGAGCTTGTACGATTTCCCCAAAGTCAATACAACCAGAACAAGGACTTCAGCCCTGATCATCAGTATGACACCCAACACTCCTGCCCTCCCTCCTCGTTTTCTAAAGATTGAATTACTCCTTCTCTAGTATATATTTTCTGAATATAATTAGGCAGCATAGTTTAACTATATTGTAGTCAAATGGATTTCTTTTAAGTTGTGGGAAAAGTCACAGTATGTGACATTCCTATAAAAGAAACGCACCTTAAATTGCATTCACTCATGTTCACAAATACAGTTTTGTAATGTAATCTCCTTCAACATGGAAACCATTTTGCCACTCACTGTTAATTATGCTATTGGGTCTGACCTATTTTAAATAGTATCAACTGGCTCTTGAGTTTTAAAATACCAAAGTACTTTGGAATAAACAAAGTGTTTTCTAGTGGCTGAGTTTAATGCAGTGGGGACAAATGTAATAAAGGGCCTTAAAAAATATGGCAAGCCAGGATTCTGAAATCAGATAAGTAGTGGGCCTAGATGTAAACCTAAAACCGCTATTCTGCTAAAGCAACCAAGCACTAAATGCATCAGAGCAGAGCATTGCTCAGCCCTCATGAGAGGAGCTTCTGCTTGCACTAGATGATAGTAAACAGAGCTCCACAGCCGGACAGTGTGCAGAGAGTGAGAGATTTTGAAGTGCTCAGCCCTAAAGGAGACTTTTTTTTTTTTTAACCAAACCCCTCAAGGCTCAGGGATCTAAGCAGAAGAGGAGGCAGGAAGATTGTAAGAGACAGAAGAGATGAATAACTCCCAGGAAACAACATCCTTCAGACACAACAGAACTGATACATATATGAACACAGAGAGTGTGGCAGCATACGTGCAACCTGAGCAGGTTCAAACCTGACAAAATGCCAGCACTGAAAAGAGGAAGTGAACACAACGCCCCATCCCTACTCAAGAAGCTAATTGCAACAGATACCTGGTGGGAGAGGGGAAATCAGTTTTCTCCGGTGAAGGTCTCTTTGCACATTAAACTTCAGAGCAAGCCCTACGCTCAGGAGTACTTGACCAACAGGAAACAATCTCCATGGTGTGTGTGTGTGTGTGTGTGTGTGTGTGTCTGTGGTTTTTGTTTTTGTTGTTGCTGTTATTGTTTTAGTTTGCCTGTTTTAGCTTTTTTGTTGCTTGTCTTGTTGTTTTGAAAGGTTTTAAAAAATATTTTTAGAGAGAATAAGAGAAAGAGCATGAAGTTAGGTGGGTGGAAGACGGGGACAATCTGAGAGGAGGTTAGGAAGAGAGAAAGAATATGATCAAAATATATTGTATAATAAAAATACTTTAAACAAAAAATTGAAAAGACAGCAAGCATAAATATAAGAACTTTTTGTTATATCCAAGATGAATCCCAAAAAGAGAGTTGATATAAAATCAAATCTTATGTTTGGCATTAATTTCTGTTTTAAAACATTGCAAGCATATTCCTGCAATAAAATATTTTTAGCCAGGTTGAAAGTCTTTTGTAAGAAAGGGGCCATGCTGCTAGCAGTGCATGAAGGAAGACCGCTGTAGAGCCAAAAGGGCTTGGGTTCTTAGCAGATTCCTGTTAAAGCTTCCTCTTGCCTGCAATTCTCTCGGCTTTGATCTCTTTGTTTAGACTTATACCCTGTGTCCTCAGCCTAGGTGCGTACTAATGTCAAGCATATAACTGTTTTGTCAGCAGATCCTACAAGCCAAGTTTCTCTAATAATTGTTCAGTTTTTCACACTTGTAATGTGAAATCTGTCCATTATTTCACTTTTTTCTAAATGTTATCCACCTTGTCTACTAAAATCTGAATTTCCAGAATCTTCAGATTACTTTTTCATATATTTCTTTTAGCAACCCTACAGATTATTTTATATATAACATATATTATAAACACATAGGATATACAGATATAACATATGTGTTATATATGTACGTGTGTATATATGTATGATATATAATAAGTATAACATATCATATACATGTGTATATAAAACTATATATATATATATATATATATATATATATATATATATATATATATATATATCCATTTCAAAGATGAAGGGATGAAGATAGATCAATTAAAAGGCAGAGTCAGAGTCTAGAACCAGGTCTTCCAGAGCCTACTGCTCTTCTTCTCACGTTACCATGCTGCTCAAGGGCCCTTTGAAACACTAAGAGAGATTTCCAACTCAGAATGTCGTAGGGTCATTTTCCTCTGATATGTGAACATCTCCCTCAGTGCTTATTTTATGCACAGATTTTTAAACCCGGAAAATCTAGACCTATGGGTTCATACCTGGACTTCAGGAATCCATGAATTCTGAAATTACTTGTACCTTCTTTGGTATGCCATCCAGAGAGTATCTTTCATCAGATTTTCAAAGGGGTCCATGAAAGGAAAACAGCATCTGCTGTAGGCAAAGACATGGGAACTATGTGCTGTTGTCGCCTATCTGTGGATCAGCTGCTAGAAGAGAGGAATGGTAGAGTCAGGTTTAAGAAGCCATCTTCACACTTTTTCCTCTCCTGCCTTCCATTTGCATCATTTTCCCCATGGACTTCTTCCTGTTCCCTACCAGAGCGGCCTCACTCATGACAAGAGCTATCTTGCGAACAGGATTCCTCTGACTACAAATGACGGGGAGCTATGTTTTCTCATGTGCTAACTGAAGAATGAGCAATGGATGATCCAAGTTGTGAAACGTGTTACTGTAAACAGGATAGGACTTTTGTGAAAGACAGCATTAGTGTATTCTCTGTTGCCTAAAGTCTAGAGAGAACAAAAAAACAATGGTAACATAACCCTTGGGTAAAATGCTAATGGCTAAATAATTGACTTAGCAGATAATTACAAAACACAGTTCTATATTAAAATACAAAAGATGTAATTATTACACTTTATAAACTAATTAATGAACACTAACTCAATTCAATAATTAATAATTCATTATTTAACCTCTAATTAAATAACCATCCTTTTTCTCTGCAAACTTTGCTGGTGGTTTAATTACTCTGGGCTAAATATAAGCAAGCATTCCTTCTATGTCAAATAACCAGTGAAATCACTGTAGCAGGAACAATAAGAGAATTTACATAGCTGTGCCTCCCACCTGAAGAAGACAAGATTAAGGATCTAAAATGGTCCAAGGTAAACTCAGGCTGAAGAACTAAGTAACAGGGATAATTAGTGGGAGGTGTTCGCAGCATAGGTCAGGCCTGAGGGGCAAGGTAGGGGCCCACAAGCATATTAGAATAGACACCAGTTCCTTGGAGGACCTAGGGGTAGGAAACAGTGGACACAGGCTCATTGCATCTAGCTGTGCATGCACTGTTAGCTCTGCTTTCTGACATCATGTTGCTATCTGAATTAGTCATTATGGGGGTTTAATAGAAACACGTTAAGCCATTTTTATGCCTAACGCCTCCCCTTTCCTCACTTCTGTAGACGGGATCATTTAGATAAATACACATTGGAAGAGGTTCACAAACCAAGGGTCCTTTCGACTCTCTTTCCTTTCTTCCTCTCTTTTACTCTTTCCCCTTCCTGCCTGGTTATTAAACATTCACCATCACACAATTGTCTCCACAACAACAGAAGTGATTTGTACCTAAGTTATAGACTATCTGCCTACAAATATCAAAATCTCAAGATTGAGACCAGCCTGAAGACTGATACTCGATCCCTGGGCCCCTGGAGACAGACTTTTTCCTACGTCTGTCTAATCTTGTGATTCATTTCAGTGTGTGTGTGTGTGTGTGTGTGTGTGTGTGTGTGTGTGTGTGTGATAGATGATCTATAGATAGATGTGAGAGAGAGACAGAGAGACCGAGAGACACAGAGAGAGGCATCTTCTGGGTATGGCGGTACATGCCTTTAATCCTAGCACTCAGGGGGCAGATGTCAATGGATCTCTGTTAGTTCAAAGTCATCCTGGTTTACATAGCAAGTTTCAGAATAGGCAGCACCATATAGTGAGATCGTCTCTCAAAAAGGAAGTCTCATGGCACATTCTTCCTTGACAGTTATTGTTCATTAATTGTAGCCCATTGTCAGTGTTCTATTCTTAGCATGCCTACAAACAAACCAAAAAATGTTTTCTTAAAACAATATTCCATGAACGCCAGGCTAGCTTCAAAGTCACTGCAACCAGTGAGGTTCTTGCACTACCAATCTTCCTGCCTTGGCCTCCTGAGTGCTGGTATCACAGGTATGTGCCACCTGTGTTCCATGGTATGATGCTAGGAATCCAACCCAGGACTTCAGGCATGCTAGGCAAGGACTATGTCGTCTGAGCCACATCTTTAGCCCTTGTTTTCTACTTTTAAAGTTTGTGTTTGTGTGTTCTTGTGTGGTGTGTGTGTGTGTGTGTGTGTGTGTGTGTGTGTACACGTGCCATTTATGTCCGATTCGTTTGTGCTTATGGAAGGCAGAGTGAAATTATCAGAGCACAAATAGCATCTAAGGAATGGTGTCCTCACAGAGGGGCTTTCCTAAGCAGGAAGCGCTGGTGGGAGTATGGAGTGTTCTGACTGGCTAAAGTCATCAATTAGTGGCATAGCATCAGACACTAAGATATAACACATCTGCTGTTTCCCTTTCTCTCTTCCTTTGTGGTTTCCTAAAAGAGCTCATCTTACTTAACAATTACTAATAGTTTCCTCATTTTAAATGTAGTTTTTAGTCTATTCGATTCTATGTGTATGGTGTTTTGCCTGGATGTGTGTCTGTGCACCATGTGTGTACAGTGCACGCAGAGGCTAGAAGAGGGTATTAGGTTCCTGGAACTGGGGGTTAATGATGGTTGTTGGGAGTTCAATGTAACAAAAAGTGTAGGATCTTAAAGCGTCCCTTGGCAGCAGGTGCCATCCATATTATAGCATTGGCAGCTTAGCAGCTTAGCAGAAGGAAAACTAAAGGTAGGGTCAAGGACTCAGCCTTTAGCTGGGCATCTTCAGTTTCACATTGTAGCATCTACAAAATCTGATTAAAAGGAGTTCTGAGCTCACATAGCTGTTGGGGGAAAATAAATGAAATGAAGTGACTCACTTTTCCGTGTCAATTTTTACATGTTAGGTATCATTATTAATTGGCAGCTACTTAGGTTGCAAATGAATGACAAGCAGGTGACGATGGGCACACTGGTCCATTGTCAGTGATTGTCTGGGACATGGGTCTTTCCATGGCTCTCCCCAGGCCAGGCATTGACCCACCAAGACCAAGGTGCTTAGCTCTGAGACCATAATCTCTGGCTCCTTTGCTTTCCAAAGGGCTTTGGTGGCAAAGACCTGGCTCTTGCTACAATCGCTCCTGGGGGGCAGGGCCAAACTAAATCACAGCAAGTGATAAATCCCTGGAACTTGGGAGCGAGAGTGAAGGAGTCTGGCCTGAGAGCCTAGCTCGAACTTTCAAGTAGCTTCCGCCATAAATCCAGGGCTGTCACTTGGTGATTACTTAGAGGGAACAGAAACTGCAGCACAAAGCCAGGAAATGACCTTAGAGACTAGACCCCATGTATTTTATTTTAGGGCTTTTTCTCACTTAGAAGTGCTGCCAGGTTGTTTAAAGGGAATGAGCGCTATCAGGGAAGGATTTGGGGGATCTGCCAGACTTTGACGACATGTGCTAAAACATTTACAAAGCCCAGAGTCAAAGAAGGATGGACAGGAGAGTGTGTACTCAAGAGATGCCGCAGGTGGGCTCCCAGGCTTTTTATTGCCCTTTGGGGAGTTTTCTAGTAAGCCTGATGAACTCTGGGGGGTTGTGAGGGGCGACAGGCATTTTCCGTGAAATCCAGAAGGCCGAGGGAAGGCTGGGAACCATTTGGAACCCATGAGAGTTAATTAGGGAAGGGAGTGGAGGCAGGGAGGAAGGCAAAAATCAGAGTAAATGAGACTTTGGGCACAGTCTTACCTCCCATTTTTGGAGAGATGGAAATTGGAGAGATATTTGAGCAAAATCAATATGACAATAATTTAAAGCCATTCACAGAAAGTGGAGCAGTAGAAAGGTAGAGGGCGCTGAGCTCATCCTTCTGCTTGGTGCTGGATTGGCCACCCTAGCACGTCAGAGAAGACAACTCCATACCCAGTCTGGTTACATTTACCACTTCCATTTCAAGGGGGAGAATGCGTTGAGTGTGCAGGATCCTCTAACTCCAAAGCCTCCTGTTGTCCTGCTCAGCAGTTGAACACCAGCTGGCAGAAACCTGCTTCTCTGGGCAACTGCCTTGCCACATATCTCAAGAACGTGGTAAGATCCCCTGAAGTGTGTGCGCAAACGTCAGCCCTACAGGTTCCCAGCATCCCAAGGATATATCTGGCTGACCGAGCATGAGGTTATTTCCATCCTCCCATTTGTGGACAACTGTCCACAGGCTTCTCCATTTCTTACATAGCTGGGCTGACCTATGCTTGTTTATATTTAATGGGACAGTTAACTGATGTGTACTGGTCTAGTTAGGTTTCTCTTACTTTACCTTATAACCCGCAGGTCATGCTTCGTAAGGGGAAAGACAGGCCAGGAACTCAAGGTTGGAAGCCAGGGCCAGAGGCCATGAAGGAATGCTGCTGCTTACTAACTTGCTTGGCCTGCATTCTTATGCAACCCAGGACCACTTGCCCAAGGTCGGCATCATCCACAGCAAGATGTGTCCTACCCACCACATCATTAATTAAGGAAATGCCACCACAGACACAGCCATAGGCCAATCTGATGGCGCTTTCTCAGTTGACGGTCTCTTCTCATCAATGACCTAAACCTGTGTCAAGTTGACAAAAACAAAGCAGGCAACACAAAGGAATTAGTCTGGAACAATTTATTTGTTCTGCGGAAGAGACTATGTGACTCATGCCACAGATTTTAAAATATAGAGTGTTTTCTATGTGGTAGGACTGTGAGGGGGCATTTTAGGGTCACTCTCTTGATTGGTCGCAAGCTGCTGAGCAAGTAGGCAAAGTACAGCCTGAGTGTCTTCAGACGGAGCCTGTGGCCTCCCTTAACTCATTGAAGGTGTCACCAGCACTGAGCATGTGGTTGCGTACATGACTTTTACTGTATAGTGCCTGTGTAGCAGGCATGTAATTGCTTAATGCTGTGTCCAAGAAAGAATATACAACTTGGCTGAGGTCACCCAGTGAGAAAGCAGCAGATTAGCCTTCAAGGACAGATTCTTCTGACTGGAGAATGATCTTTTTCCTAGTACCTTCTATCCCTTGAGGGTCACAGTGATGATCCCACGGTGTCTTTTATTAGCGACAAGAGAGGTGATTTGGATTGTTTTATCTAGTAGTTTCAAAGTTATGGGTCTTGAATCAAAGAGGTTTTTGGATTTTTTTTTTTTTTTAATCCATTTTGAGCTGGTTTCTGTACAAGGCAAAAGGTAGAGAGCCACTTTCAGTCTCCCATATCTAACTATCCGGTTCTCCCAGAACCACTTTTGAAAGATTCTTTTCCTAGAATGTATTTGCCATTGTTTTGAAGAGTCAGATGGCTGTCACTGCATGGACTTGCTACTTCTGGTTGTTCTACAACAGTGTTCTATATGGCACAGTTATTATTGCTTTTATTACTATCAGTGATAGAGTAATGTTCACTCAATCATCTAAAACTGAAGAGTTATCCTTGACTTTTGTTCAATCATTATATCTTTCCTGCTTAATTTCTATATTAAATCACTGTATCTACATCGGCCAATATTCTTGTTTTGGGCACTGAACTTAGAATATTAGCTTCAATTTATTCATTTACTACTCAATTATTCACCAAATACTTATCAAGTGACCAAGTGTTAGGAACAGAAAGTGTGATTAAAATTCTTGCCCTCGAGGTTAATATATTCTAGTGTAGCCCTTTCAAACAGCAGGGCACAATTCATTAGTGAGACATAAAATTAATTTAGTGGGTCATGACAAGCATTAAGGAAATAAAATGGAATATAAAATACCAAAGTGAATTTCGGGTACTGTTTTACAAGATTATGGAAATGTGGCAAATATCTTGAGCTTCAGAGTAATATATATATACACACACATATACATATATATATACATATATATATATTTAACAACAGGCTAAGATCAAAAGGCATTGAACACAAGCATCATTGGCCTCTAGGAAGAGGGCACACAAGAACAGATGCTTGCAACGTGAAGGTGACCAGATGGCCAAGTTACAGTGTTTTCTTTCCCCCTCAGGTGTTGCTCAGTAAGTCAACAGATGTCCACAGCCTGAAAAAACACTTGAAAGCACTGTCCAGGGTCTCTCTGGGCACCAATGCTTCACGCTCTGTGACTAGACCTCTTTCTTGGTCTTAAAACCTTCTCCTTTCTCTATTCTTAGAGCTACCATTAGTGACCCATTCTTGGAAAAACTAGAAACATATACAGCGTTCACATGAATTCTCATGTTCTTTCTACATTTGTAGACCCAGAATCTTTCCTTATCAGAGAGTCCATGAGTTTTAATAATGCAATCACATGATCAATGCCACAGATAGCTGGACTACTTATAGGATTTGGTGGGACCCAAGGAGTATAGCAAAGCTGTCCGACTCGGCAACCTTCTCAGGAACCTTGAGGTAGCTAGCTTGCTTGCTGATGGCCCCAAAGCCAGTGCCACCAAGTCCTGTGCCAAATGTGGCCTCAGTGCTGTTCACATGTCTACTGCATGCCCCTTGTTTGTACTTCAGGATGTGAGCAGCTGTTGTTTATTTTTCCTAAGCCCCTTTTTTAGTTCCCTCACAAATCTCTAGCCATGTCTGTGCTTGGAATATATATATTTGTCTTGCATTCTCCAAATTTTCAACTGAATCCAGACAACACATTGTCATTTTGTTTAGGTTTGTTTCCCTTTAAGTGATCTTCCAACGAGGCTTTGAAGCGTGCACCCTAGGATGATAGATGGGAGAAGCTCGCACCTCTCAGAAGGGCTGCAGTCTCTCTGTCCCTTTCTGGCCGCCTGGAGTCCGTGCCAAGCACCTCTCGAGAGGGACAACTGTTTTTCTTTCCAGTTTGCTTGGGAGAAACAGTTGCTTCCTGGACATTTGGCTACCTTTTCTTTAAGCCTAAAGAAAATCACCAACAACAAGAACTGAGTAAATAAATTTGTAAAAAAAAAAAAAGTGCCCTAAGGCTACCCAAATTGTGTGGTTTTTCTTAGATAGGTGTCGTCCATCCAGCAATTTCTTAGGTGTTGTCCGTCCATGGGAGAAAGGTACTTGACCCAGTTAGGGATTGGTGTGGAACAAGGGGCTTAAAGACAGTGCGTGAATTCAGCCCTTTGGCTTCTAAATGAAACATGGCACTCATAGATGAGTGGCTGCAAAAATTGCATAATCTCCCAAGGTAGTAATTACTACCTAGGTAATCATTAACAATAGCCAAGGCTGCCAATTTTCTTCCCTTTTCTCTGTCACTTCCTGCTCACTTCAGTGAGAGTTTCCCTTTTTTTGTTTCCATGGAAACACAAAACAGTTTACATGAAATGTTTCTTAAAAGCAGCAGAGGGAAACCCATCCTTTGTGTATTAATCTTGTTAACTGCATTCTGCTGTAGTACTTTGGTGCCAGATCAGAAGGATCAGGTCAAAGTTTTGGACAGTGAATTTTGCTCCCATGTCTTCACTCAGCTCTACTTTTAAAGACGGTCTGGGTGTAATGTGAAACTTAGTGTCCTTGTAGCCTCCAAAACTGAGTGGACAATTTTTTTCCATCTTGCTTAGGATATAAATGGCAAGTGGCATGCAATGTCACTTCTCTTATGTTAGAAATAGAATCAGTAACTCATACTTAAACCTAATTTCAAATTCTCTTCTCATGCATTCTTGCTGTTGACTCAAGATCTCTTCCCTATCTATGCTCATACATTTTTTTTCCTGATCTTCCAGAATCAAATAATGCCTGGCATGTACTCCAAATTTCAACACATGCATCTTTGTCCTCCGAGTGTCTGTAACATGATCATTCTTATTAGCAAATAGATGGCTTTTCAAGGGAGTGTTTGCCGTTCAAGCCAAGATAACAGCAGAGGCTTGGCTTTGTTTGACTACGTTTGTTAGTAAAGGTCAGATCTCTATTTTTTTTTTTTTCCTGTCAAGTTTTTGGATGAAGAATCCAGAATGGAATTGGTGAGAGAAAATCAGCAGAGAACATATTCTTCGGAAATACAGAGCATTTGTCAGCCCCCCTTGGTGAATAGACAGTGAGCATGTGGATTAGGGACCCTATGCCCTTGGCTTCAGGAGCAGGGACTGCGTGCATTGCGTACTGAGCTCACTTGGCTTTGATTCTGCTTGCACCACTTACAAGCTCTGCAATGCGGGCACAGTGTCAGTGCATCTGGGCCCCAACCTCCTTGCCTATAAACTGCATTGTAAAGAGCTCATCTTGGAGGGCGTTGTAGAAGTTTTAGTGTCTATAAATTCCATTGCATGTAAAAGTAGCTCTTAGCCTTCATCAAAACAGTTTCTCTTTGCATTAGACACAAGGCCAGTACAGAAAGCAATATTTGATCAAAATGTAGAAAATCATACAGTGCCCATCCCCAACACAACCTCCACACCCAAGGTTCAGTGTACACCATGGAAGAGGGAACTGACATTGTAAGAACAAGAGGACCAGGAAGTCAGCTTCGAGATTATGTCTCCTAGAAATGACAGGAAATCTATCCACGATACATCAACCATATGGCAGCCTAACTAAGGCCCGAACAATGACAGCAATACTAACATGTGTTAATATGGAAAGAGGAAATCTCATGTAGCCCCACACCTAGACAAATAACTAAAGACAGCTAATGACAGCTGAAAGAGGGAGAATTAGTCTTCCGCAGGGATGTGTCCCCTACTAAGTCATCCAGTACCAACTGGCTAGCCCTGAAATCATAAACATACAAGCAACACTAAATGGAGTCAGTGTGTGTATGTGTGTATGTGTGTGTGTGTATGCATGTGAATAATAACTAAATAAAAGAGGCCATATTAAGAGATAATGAGGGGGAAATAGAAAAGAGAAATTTATGTTATTCAAATTTAATTATAAAAAAACTGTTAAAAAGTGAAAGTATTTGGATGTGGGAAAATGCTATTGTATACTATAGATTGTGTATGTTTTTGGTCTTATTATCATCCCCAAGCTGTCTTCAACTTTGTGATGTATACTGGAAGGAGATTTGTTGGGTGATATGCAGAAGAAGCTATGTACATCCTTAGAGGGAGAGAAGAAAATTTAGAAAGGCTTGGGCAGTATTTGGAAGGGGCAGATGTCTTCAGTGTCATAAGCCTGAAAAAGTGACAGTGTATCAGGATTAGGCTGCAGTTGGAAGAAATCAAACTGGGAGTTAGGGGAAAAATGGGAGAAAAGGTGAGAAAAGAATATCAACTGCACCAGGGCATGGTGGCACGTGCCTTTAATCCCAGCACTCAGGAGGCAGAGGCTGACAGATCTCTATGAGTTCAAGGTCAACCTGGTCTACAAAGTGAATCCAGGACAGCCAGGGATCAACAGAGAAACTCTGTCTCAACTATATATATATATATATATATATATATATATATATATATATATATATATATCTCCACTCCTTACAGTCTGGACATCAGCAGAAGGTGGTGAGTCAGAGCCGTGGTTTATTAATCCCTGAGGTAGTATGACTCTGCCCTGGGAGCTGGGCCCATGTTATTCTGCCCCAGCTCCAGCAAGGGTGAAGGGAGTTGATGCTGGCACATGGAGGATAAATGTCTTCATGTCTTCTTGTGCTAATAACAATGTACTGAAAGTATCAGATATAAAGTAAGTGAGGGCCTACTCAGAGTGCCCCAATACATGAGAGGAAATATAAAAACAAATAAGGGGAGACAGTGCAATAGGGATTCACAGTGCTCTCCACATACAACAGCAGTTTTCAACATGTGGATCGCGACCCCTTTGGGGAGTCGAAAAACCCTTTCACAGGAATCGCCTAAGACCATCAGAAAACACAGGCATTTACATTACAACTCATAACAGTAGCAAAATTACTGTGATGACATGACAATGAAAATAATTTTATGCTTGGGGGTCACCACAACATGGGGAGCTGTATTGAAGGGTCACAGCATTAAAGGGTTGAGAACCACCGGTGTACAAGGATGGATTTATGAGAATTTTGTGACCATTTTTGTTCAGAACCCTCTTTAGCACTCTAGTATGATTCTGTGTGAACCTGTATTGCTCCATAGCTTCTGCCTGACAGAAAACACCCCAGAGCTACAAAACTGGATCAGATTCAGGGTTTGTAGGTTGTAGGGAACGAGTTCTCAGTGAATGTGTTGTTGGTATGGGCACAGCACGTGGGCAAGGCAGTTTCCCCTGGCTGAGGCTCAGCGGATGGCCAAGCCCTCTCTAATCCAAATGTGAATGCCGATAGTGTGTGCAGGGAAATATCTACCATAGCTTTCTCCCCCTGGAACATTTATAGCTTGAAGACTGCTCCTACGGAGACTCCTCTACAGAAATTCAAAAAACTTTCCTGCTTGCTCAGCTGTATGCAATAACTCAGCCTCCCTGTTCAATGGCGTACAACAAGCCTGCATCCTCGTGTGCCTGTATGTAGTAACCCTGCCTCTCTGTTCAGATGTAAGCAATTACCCTGCATCCTTGTCTGCTTGTATGTAATAGCCCCTCCTCCCTTTCCAATCACATACAGTAACTTGGAGTCTTTGTCTCCCTGTATGTAATAATGCTGCTTCCCTGTTCAACTGTATACGACAAACATGCAGAGGCCCCTGGCTGCTGCAGCTTCTCCATCTGAGAGGCCAGGCCCCAGATGTCCTTTTCTGTGTGTCTGTGTAGCTGTGTTTTCTTCATTCCTTTGCTTTCCTAGTCAGGATGCTGGGATAGAAGCCATGCAAGGATAAAAAGAAGACTTTTTCTAGTGTGGTTCCTTTACATGCATTTTATTTTCAATTCCACATTGATGAATTACAAGTGATAAGTTGATGCATCACATACATTCAAATATTTTAAGATCACATGACACATGAGCACACATAAAGGCTTGGTCTGGAGGGCCCACATTGAGAGATGGTGGGACCTTTGGAAGATTGTTACAATCAGCTGCCAATTGCTCTTCATGTTTATAACTTTTTTTTTTTTGCTTTTGAGACAGGATCTCACTGTATAACTCTGACTAGCCTAGAACTCTGTGTAGACCAGGCTGGCCTCAAACTCACAAAGATCCACTTGCTCTGCCTCCTGAGTGCTGGGATTAAAGGAGTTTATAACTTTTAAACTGCAAAAGTATCATTTTAAAGTAATAAACTAGAGATAAAGAGTGGGGGGGCAAAGGATAAAATGAGGGAGAGGAGGAGGAGGAAGAAGAAGATGATGAAGCAAAACAGAAGCAGAAATATAGGGAGAGGAGAAACTCCTTCTGCGCCTCTACCTAACGGTGGCCTTGCCAATTTTCTCTTTCTTTTTCTTTTCTTTTCTTCTCCTTTCTTCTTCTTCCTCTTCCCCCTGCCCCTCCTCCCCCTCCTCCCCCCTCCTCCCCCTCCCCTTCCCCCCCTCTTCCTCCTCCTCCTCCTCCTCCTCCTCCTCCTCCTCCTCCTTCTTCTTCTTCTTCTTCTTCTTCTCTCTCTCTCTCTCTCTCTTCTCTCCCCCCAACAAGATCTCACATGTAGTCTTGGCTGCCCTGAAATTCCCAAAAATCCACCTGCCTCTGCCTCCCAGAATGCCTGTATTCAAGGTGTGTGTCCCTGTAGCCTGTGCTTTTAAAGGTATAAATCTGTATGCAAATGACAAATGGATGTTCTAGCTAAACATATAGATAGATAAGAGAGGACATAGTTTATAAAACTGTGACCATCCAAGGTATGGTTTTAAATTTCCTTATTTTTTCACACTTAGGTATAATAAATATTTTCATGCCCCAAATAGCAACATTTGCTACAACTAACACTCATACTGTGCTGTGAAGGTTTCTACTGATTTATTTTCATTCATCCTCCTTGCCTTTTACAATAAGAGGTACATTATCTTTTAAATCATATTTGTTTCCATAAATGCTCAAACAGTTCATATTCATTTAAAAATATGCAAAACCTAATTTATGCCCCTGGTACTGAGTTATGCTCCTCTTTCTGCCTTCCTTATACTCCTTCTTTTCTTCAGGGAGAGCTGCTGTTCACAGTTGGGTATATCCTCCCATACCTCCCCATCTCTCTTTC
The DNA here is from genome assembly GCF_903995435.1 of Acomys russatus. Classification (NCBI taxonomy): domain Eukaryota; kingdom Metazoa; phylum Chordata; class Mammalia; order Rodentia; family Muridae; genus Acomys; species Acomys russatus. The sequence continues at coordinate 93,556,940 of NC_067138.1, read as the reverse complement.
CCTCCCTCCCTCCTGCCCTCCTATTATCCTGTGTGTGTGCATGGAAGGTGGGGGGGGTGATTTGTTTCATTTTATTTCAATCAGTGTGTGGATTTAAATATATTCTCTGATTATTGAAAATATTTAGCACTTACAGAAAATACTTACACTGTCTTAGTTTTTTGAATCACACATAATTCACAGTTTATTTGTCTTAAAAATGAATAAAATTAGATTAAATATAGAAAATAAATCACCTCAAAAACTTTGGGTAGAGGATGAATAGGGGTGAATAGAGCATAATGCATAAGAAAACACCTTTGAGCAGCATGTAGATGGGAGTGGAGAACGTGTAAGTGTGAGTAGAGAATATGTAGGGATGAGTGGAGACCATGTAGGGGTGAGTGGAGACCATGTAGGGGTGAGTGGAGACCATGTAGGGGTGAGTGGAGACCATGTAGGGGTAAGGGAAGACCATGTAGGGGTGAGTGGAGACCATGTAGGGGTGAGTGGAGACCATGTAGGGGTGAGTGGAGACCATGTAGGGGTGAGTGGAGACCATGTAAGGGTGAGTGGAGACCATGTAGGGGTGTAGGGGTGAGTGAAGACCATGTAGGGGTGAGTGGAGACCATGTAGGGGTGAGGGAAGACCATGTAGGGGTGAGTGGAGACCATGTAGGGGTGAGTGGAGACCATGTAAGGGTGAGTGGAGACCATGTAGGGGTGTAGGGGTGAGTGAAGACCATGTAGGGGTGAGTGGAGACCATGTAGGGGTGAGTGGAGACCATGTAGGGGTGAGTGGAGACCATGTAGGGGTGAGTGGAGACTATGTAGGGGTGAGTGGAGACCATGTAGGGGTGAGTGGAGACCATGTAGGGGTGAGTGGAGACCATGTAGGGGTGAGTGGAGACCATGTAGGGGTGAGTGGAGACCATGTAGGGGTGTAGGGGTGAGTGGAGACCATGTAGGGGTGAGTGGAGACCATGTAGGGGTGAGTGGAGACCATGTAGGGGTGAGTGGAGACCATGTAGGGGTGTAGGGGTGAGTGAAGACCATGTAGGGGTGAGTGGAGACCATGTAGGGGTGAGTGGAGAACATCTTTTTCATGAGTTCATGAAAGTTGAGATGTAGAAGTGGGAGAACTGTGGAACCAACTTCCCAGCTCTAACAGTTGACTGTGTCTGTAAGTAAGTGGGGGAATGGGCCTTCCCTCGCCAGCTGATGTTCTCGTGACCTGGGAAGTGAACAGAGGCTCTTTCAGTACAGCAGATGGTAGAGGAGAAAGAGGATGGCTAACGACTCCTCCGGAGTCTCTAGCATGGGTTGACATGGAGCCTGGAGATTTCCATGAGTAGCAAGCTGCTCCCTAAGCATGTAGTGCACTTGGGAAAGAGATGGGAGCAAAGTACCACCCATGTTACGTATGAAGGGGTATAGGCGATCTGTTTCATGATCCAGGGTAGGAGTCAGAAGCCATGGGGTTGAGCCTTTCAGGTTACTATCAAGTGAAGGTTGTCCTGTCAGGAAGAGGTATGGAGGCACAGAACTGCCAAAGAGACAATGGTAGACACAATTTCCCTTCAGCAGAAGAGTTGTGAGGTAAAGGTGGCCATCTTCCCTGAAAAACCACATTGAGATTACCCATTCATACAGACCAGTGGTAGCAGAGTTGAGCCGCGCTGAGTTGCACTGTTATCTGCAGCTAGAGACTCGTTTCTTTTCTCTGTTCCCAGGAGATCCAGCGATAAGGTGAGCTAGGCAGGGGTGGAGGGTGGGGGTGGGTAGCTGTGGAGAGACCCGAGTTAGGCTTTCACCTTTTGCTAAGTTCCAACGTCAAGTATGGGGACCATAATGAGAATGGAATTCTGGGAAATAATTCCTGCTAATTGTTCTAAGACTCAGACTTAGGGAAGGGAAAAGGGGTGAAGGGGCGGGGAGGGGACTGAGAGAAGTGTCTTCTGAAGAGGCTGACCAGCCTGTGCTACAGGAGATATTATCAATAACTCAAGGACTGCATTTTTCAACCTGGCTGAACTTATTCTTTCTAAAGTAAGTTTTAAACAAGCATGCCCACAATGAATCTTTGATATAACTCTTAAGAAAAGTGATTAGTGCAATATAAAACCACATTATGTTTCAGTCCACATTGCATTCAGACTTTGCAATAAAGTGTATACTTTACATGTAGATGAATTTATATGTACATATATTCACACATATATACAGTTATATAAAGATAAGTGACTTTAAAGCTTGAGATCCTAGAATAAATTTAGCAAATGTATGGCACGTGTGCCAAATATCTCGTGCTGCCCCCTCCTCCACACAAGGCAAACATCACTAATCGCTTTACTCTTTCACACCGACCCAGGATTCAGATGTACAGCTATTTTCAACCCAACACTCTAGGAAGCCTGTTGGTGAATTTCATTCAAGATCCTGGAACACAGCTTAGGAGTAGAAAGTCTGATTTTAAGCTGTTAAATTAATCCCAGGAAAACAATACCTTGCATTTGTTCTGAGTTCATTTATTCTCACTGAGAGCAAAATCCTAGTGCACTCCATCAGAAGTCATCTGGTTCATCAGCCCCGAGCTGGTTAATTAAGAACTGCATAAGCAACACTGCAGCAGAGAGCCAGGATCCTAACATGGAAAAAAAAAAAAAAAAAAAAAAAGCAACACATAAAAAAAAAAAAAAAAATCTCTACTTACCAAACACTGACCTTACTTTGTTTGCCTCCATTAACCGTACCTTTAGAAAGGCACAGAAGGCATCGTATGTCAGAGACCCACCAGCATGTGTAGATGAGCCTTCATGTTCCCTGGACACTGTGATCAGCTATGAAGGAAGGAGATGACAGCTTTTGTCTTTAAGGAAATCATCAGATGAATGAATAATAAAATCAAGCAGACTTTCATTCAGGTACACACGCCCACTCCTCTACAAAATCTTATTGTAAAGCTTTAGTGCTCAAAAACCAGTAACAGGAGGCATGGTTTGGGAAGTTACTTCTTGGTAGTAACCAACAGGCTGGTGTTAGTAGAAAGAAAATGATATCTTTTTAAATATCAGATTCTTGAAAGAGAGAGATGACCATACTGCTTTCCCTCCCACCAAGTGAAATTGTTTTCAAGCTTGGCTCATTCAGAAATCTTCCCTTTTCACCAACCCAGTTTTAGTTATGAAATCCCTAGGGAAGAAAACTGGTGTCTTCACAGCCCATTGTTGACATTTTTAACAGAAGCCTGTCTGGTTTGTTTTGTTATAATCCCTTATTCTTTGGGACTTAATGAGACAAGATACTGTATTTTGAAATGAACACATATACAAAACCAAGTTGATTTTTCATGGGGATAAGTCCTTTTTTAAAACTCTAGCTCTACAAATTTAAATATAATAATGGCTTTGACTAAATCTGTAAATGGTGAAATCCACTAATGGAGACCACCCCATAGTTCAATAAAGGAAAAAAAAATGGAAAGGGCCCTTTAGGCAGGTGGTCTTGTGTACAAATTCACAGTAGCCCATATTCAATTATTCCCTGGGAGGGTTGGTGGTGATCTACAGTCAGCCCTATTCTTTCTCATTCTTAAGGAATGTCACTGCTCTTTCTTCTTCTGCCCACTGCTGATTCTCGATGCTTATTTAGGAGCCCAGCTTCCCTGCAAAAGGCCAAATAACACAACAGCCATAAGCTTAGCTGAGCTCTAGTCAGGAAAAATGTCCTGCCCCTCTCTAGTGTTAGCCCCATGATGGGCAACGCTCAGACAAGGAGCTGAAGATGTGGGGAGCAAATCTATTGTGCACATGGAGGCTGCCCGAGAGTAACCCACGCTCCTTTTCTCGTGTTTTGGCTGCTTCATGAAGACATTTGTTTTGAAGGCATCTGCATCCAAATTGATTTTATACATATTTAGCATTAGTGTACAAAGAATATCAAAGCTTAGAAAATCTTTTTTCAGAGCAAAGAAAATAAAATAACCCTAAATCCCAGCTCCTCAGCCCAGCCATTGCTTGTTATTATATATATTTTTCCCACACTTTTGCATAGACATAGATCCAATTGAACTCATAGAGGATAGCTTTATCTTATCCATCTTCGCTAAACATTTAATGTCACTCTACAGTCATTAACTAAGTGATAGTATTAAGGGTTGATAAATTTTCTCCCACATCTGGACCACTGCATGTCTGTAAGCAAAGTTTTATTGAAACACGGCAGTATCCATTCATTTCTTTGTTGCCTTAGGCTGCTTTCATGTGACAACACCCTTGCTGGCAGTTATGGCAAGACCCCCATAAACTACAAAGCCTAAAATAGTTATTTCCTGGTCCTAGTTACCCACCAACTCCTAGCTTACATTTCATCATGTGTATAATTTGGAAAGTCTTAACAATAATCAGATTTTTTTCCTGAATTTTTAGGTGGCCTACTCTTGAGTGTTTGATAGGACCTCAGCGAATTTCACAGTTCTTTTGTTTTGTTTGTTTCTCTTTCCATTTTCAGATCTTAAATAGTTTTATTCATTTTCTTTACCTGTTTGTTTGCGTTTTCCTGGATTTCTTTAAGAGATTTGTTTGTTCCCTTTTTAAAGACCTCTATAATCTTCCTAAGATTGAATTTAAAGTCATTTCTTGTGCTTCAGCAGTGTTGGAATATTCAGGGCTTGCTGTAATAGGACAGCTGGGATCTGGAGGGGCCATATTGCCCTGGGTCTTGTTGGCTGTGTTCTTATGCTAGCTTCTAGTCATCTGTGTTTGGGGTTTATATAGGTTTAGGTGCCAATTTCTGAGTAAAGTTCTTCTTCTTTTTCTCCTCCTTCTCCTTCTCCTTCTCCTTCTCCTTCTCCTTCTCCTTCTCCTTCTCCTTCTTCTTCTTCTTCTTCTTCTTCTTCTTCTTCTTCTTCTTCTTCTTCTTCTTCTTTCTCTTCTTTCTCTTTTCTCTTTCTTTCTTTCTTCTTTCTTCTTCTCTTCTTCTTCTTCTTCTTCTTCTTCTTCTTCTTCTTCTTCTTCTTCTTCTTCTTCTCCTTATTTTCCTTCTCCTACCCTTCTTTCCAACTCCTCCTTCTTTTTCCTTGTTTTATTTTATAAGACTTCCTGGTATTGGGAAATGGTTCACACCAACAGATAAGAGCACTTTCCGTGAAAGCATGAGGACCTGAGTTTGGGTCCCCAGCACCCATATAAAATGCCAGGTGTGGTCAGTCGCCTATGGCTGTAGCCCCTTAGCCCCTTTGCTGGTGTGTGTGTGTGTGTGTGTGTGTGTGTGTGTGTGTGTGTGTGTATCAGGGTGTGCAAAGCCAGCAGGAATCTTTGCCTCAAGGGAAAAAAGGCAGAAAGTGATGGAAAGGGATGACTAGTGTCCTTCTTTAGCCTCTGCCTGCATGTGTGCACATTCTAGAGCACACACACACACACACACACACACACACACACACCTAAATATACCATATACATATATGTACTTGCCATAAACAAAAAATGTCTTAATCTAAAATCTATGAAGAATCAAATTGATGAATACTTTTATAGTAAGAGATATGTAAAAAGAAAATAGCTGAAGAAAACAGTTCCTCCTCCTATCATGGTGTGTTTCTCCCTATTGATAGGTCACTCGCCTTGTGGTCACTGAACAAGAATGGGCTCTTATTGACTGTTTCCCAATTCAGCAAACACAAAATGAATATTAACCAGGCATATTAAACCAAATTTCTAATTGTTAGGACCTTAGCACAAAAGGAATTGAGCCAGCTCACTTTTTAAGTGAGGGAAGATTTTCAAGGGGGCAGCAAAGAATACTGAACTAATCAGAGAATCCTTCAGAACACATGGCTGGAAGATGTGTGTGGAGGTCACAGCTATCTATGACCTTGCCCAGAAGAAGGTCTACCAAACAAAGGCAGCAGTCACAGAAGAGGGGGATATCTTCAAGAAATCTTTGTCTGCTCCTCACCTGGCCTCTTCCATGGCCTTTAATGATCGTCACTCTGAGTACACCAACCTGGAGTCTCAAATACCTGCCTAGCCATGCTACAGTAGGAGTGTGAACTCTCACTTCCTGAATTAGTTCTGAGGTGTATCAGCAGTGGCGTCTTGAAGAAGTCACTGTCAGCTTTCTCTTCTGAAAAAAAAATGGGTCTAATAAAAGTTCTTGCTCATGGTGTTTTTTCATCGTGAATGTAACAAAGGCCTTTCTAGTGGCTTCCTTGACTATGCTTTCAAGCCATCTGTGAGGATTCTCCTGTCTTTCAAAGGGATACCAAGTCGATTGTTTTTACTGGAAAAATGACTGATAGCTTGCAGTAGAAACCCATGCTCAGTGTATTTGTCCTGGGGAAGTCATGTATGCTGCTCAGAGGCATCTTTCAGCTTCAAGTGAGTTAATACTGGCTTTGCAGCATGGTGGGGCATTGGTGTCACTGGTGTGTTCAGTCCTGAGAAGCAAAGTGCTGGCCTCTTTAGTGGAGAGGATGACATGGAAATAAGCCTTCTGACTTCCATCGGCACTTAGCCAAGCATGTTCCTCTAAAGGAGGCTGCCTCTACAAACTGAAATACCAAAGAACTCCTTGGACAGAGTAATTGTGGAAATGCTAATTTAGACTCATATAAATAGTATTTTTTACCTTTAATACACTAGTATATATACTAAACAGCATTATTTTATATCTTCCCCAAAACATGTTTTTCCGTGAGTGAGCCATAGGGATAATATTCTAAAAACTACATTTGTTGAGATAATTGCCTTTCTAAATATGTTCATGCTGAATTAAATAGAGCCCTGGCATGAAACATCATTTGTTGGGAGAAATGTCATAGATAGAGACCTCATGAACAAGAGACAGCTCAAGCTAATAGGTAAGTACGTGAGCAAAATGCCAACCATCCCAAAGGTGCCGTGTGAGAACACTTAGCACGGTCTCAGATGCTGGAGCAGGTCACTAAGGTGGAAGGTAGCATGGAGCAAGAGGTAAGTTTCCATGTCAGGGCTGTGGGGAGGGGAGTAAGCCACTTACTCCCAGCATTGCAAGGTGGACTGGTTTCTGATTCTATGTGGGTCAAGGGTAGGAAGGCCGGGTTCTAACATCCTAGGAACAGCTGGGTTTGTTCTTAGTATGGATGGTCGTAAGAAAATGACACGAGTGGCAGAGGAAAACCACCTCCGTCCTCTTCTACAGGTAGCTTCTTCCTTCTGGGACAAGGTAGGCTCCACCTTTGGGCAAAGACAGGCCTCATTGTCTGGGCTTCAGCTTGCTGTTAGGTAACCTACAAGCTAGATGTGCTGCCACCTTGTATTCGGCTTAATTGTTTATTGCAGTTAGAATCAATGGATGAGGAAGAGAAAGGGCTCAAAATGTGCCTTCTGTTCTAGGATACCATTAAAAGTTTTTTTGTTCATAAAAGAGGAAAAGTATCACATTTTACCCTTAACTGTGTCTCCAACATGTGCATTTCCTCCTTTTTTATTTATGTCAAAGCCATATTCCATCATTTAGTTCAAAATCAGAGCCTTAAGGTGACAAAGTAACCCACATTGGTCCAATCTTGTCCCTGCTACTTACAAACACTGTACTCTTTATAAGAGCCAGCCAGTAGAGTTCTCCATCCACTATCCTTATATTTAAGTGGGGAACTGTGAAGAAAACCCATCAATGTGTTTAACATGGTTCCTAGTATGTTAGCTATAAGTAATATCAGATGAAACAATAATATTCAGTAACAGAAACTTTAATGTATATTAGTTTAAAATATTTAAATAGGAACCATCACCCCCACTATTTTACAGCAAGAAAAACAGCATGTCCTAGAAATATAATTTACTTGGCCCAGATCGCACACTGAGCACCAACATGGATAAGGCATCATAGGTCCATCCACCCCTACAGCCAGAATCTGCATGTTCCTCCACTTTCTAGCATTCCAATCATCAGTACCCCAAATTGGAAACCCCCAAGATTTCCACTCATGCTGAGAATAGAGAGATGGAAAGTGAGCCCTTTATGGACAAGCCGTTCCAGCCATGGGTACTGACTGCTTTGCTGTGCCTCCTGGATCTCTCAGACAACCACTCTCCATGGCTCTGGCTCCAGAAGGGAAGGGCAGTAGACAGGAAGTCAGCTCTATAACTCTGTAACTGCGCAAGCGCTCCCTGCTTAGTGAGAAGCCATGGCGACAGCAGGCATCTTTCCCACGATGAGTGATTCCCCATCAGACAAATCGATTTAGACCACATCCTTCTGGGGTGCAACCACCAGTTGATTTAGAGGCAAACCTTGTGTAGATCACTGCCAGAAGGGTGAAATATGAAGTTTACCTAGACTTTTCTTTGCTGAAGCATTTATTGTAAATCATTTGTTACTGTGAATCCATATATCATGCAATTCCTACCCAGCTTCGGATGCTGAAAGAATTCTCTGTATTTGTCCAACACAAATGTACCATTCTCCCCACCCCACCCCATCCCCGAGGAATATAATTGCTGGGTTTTTGTTTTGTTTTGTTTTGTTGTTTGTTTGTTTATCACAGCTAAGATATTTGTGTGTGGAAACTCAGGCCCAAAGACACTCAATTAGCTGGGAACCACAAGTATGGTTTTTAATGCAAGACCCACGAGTCTTTACGGACGCCAATGAACATAGATAACAACGACCTTGCCTACTCTTCAGGCTTGCAAGCTGAGAGGGGAGGGAGGAGGCAGGCAAAGCACGGGGCATCCTCACCTTAATCCTCCTGATAGCCCTAATGGGTAGGCTTGATCATCTCCATTCTACAGATGAAGAAGCTACAAGAGTTCACTGTTTCACGCCACAAACCAGTAGAACCACAGTTCACAGTGAAAATGATTAACGTTCCCGCAAATCTCAGTTAGATCACCACATAGGAAGGCCCACATCCCCTTCTGGCTTATTCCTGGCTTCTGTGGTGGCTTTATCAGAATTAGTGTAGCTAAGGCTCCCCATCATCAGGGCTGTCCCTGAATATCAAGGAGGAAAGCCGCAATACTTAGCAAGCATTTTTCATCTGGGGCCACCAACAAAGATCAAGCACGTGATGTCTGAAGCCCCCTGGGGTAGGAGAAGGAGCAAGGTTCTCCAAAGCATTCTACCCAGAGCACGCAGCAATATGGAGAGACAATTAGTGTGAATAGATTTGATCAAAACAGCAAATCTGATTGGTGCTGAAAGCACACCCATGTGGGAACACACAAAGGGCTTGGGGACAGGGCTGGCTATATGAAACCAGCCCTGCTTAAAAATTCTAATCCTCATAAGCTGCTCTTTTCACTGGGTGATTTTTTTTTTTTTAATATTTATTGGCAAAGACTGTTTTAATCCTGGTGAAAATAACATGCCCTGAGAAAAAGAAGTGTTGTAGCCAGAATGAACAAATGAATGAATGTAGCCTTGGCATTTAAAATGTTCCAGGGAGATCAGTGGAAACACAGTGGAGCCTAGCAGAAGGTAAAGGTGACCCAGAAATGAATCCTGGCAGAAGACGGGAAATATTACTGCCAGTGGGAAGGGTAGTTCAGAAAGGAATAGAGGTCGGCCCCCTCTAGCTGAGTTACTTTCTGAGTGAACGTTCTGACAGGAGAGAAGTTAATACAACTTGGAGGTGAGAAGGAATATTCAGAGTTCATCTGCCAGGGCTGGAATCCCAGCCCTGCTGCCTCTCAGTCACAACTTAAATGAAAACACAGAGAACGATGAGTGTAAACCTTCTCGTTTGATATTAGTTGAAAGAATTAGGGTAAATCACTGAATATCAATGCTGGTGCAGATGAAGTGCCAAATAGCCGGGAGATTTATTATCACCACTCCAATTCTTTCTTATGCGTGGTTTTCCCTCATGTTGTTGAATTTTTGCCTAGAAAATTAGCTTGGCAGATATGAATCGAGCAGTAGAAATTAGAAGGGTGTGTTGGAAAAAGTCAAAGAAATTTAATGGTAAATCTCTGATACAATTTGGATATGGAGCAGATTGTAGTTAATGAGGCTCTTTCTTGCACTGAGGGACAGAGGCAGATAATGTGTCTACACAGGGTTTGCATTGGCAAACAAGAGCAATGGGGTCATGATGTAGGCTGAGTAGCACTAGCCTGTGTAGAACGATAAAGAGCAGAACGTGCTTAATACTTTGAAAAGAGGACCTTAAGCCAATAGCAGCTTTTGCCATTTTTCACCAGTCTTAGCTACTAGGAAAGAGTTTGCTCAGGGTACCTAGTGTTCTGATGAAAAACACCCTGGTCCCTAGGCATTTGCACATGACCTTACAAAGTTCACTTTTTCAATGTTTTTTGCCCTCTTCTAGAGGGCAAGAGCATTTTGAAGCACCGATAATACAGCTCCACCCTCTGTTTTTCTCTTGGGCATCTAGGTTAAAAAAAAAAAAAAAAAAGACTGAAGGAAGAAATATTTTAATGTAGAGGCAACGAAGAAAAGTTACATATAGAATAATTGAGGTTATAATGTTAAAAGTAGGTATGGGATATTTATGTGTATGTATGTTTTGCCTACATGTATGTTTGTGTATCACATTCATGACTGGTGCCTATGGAAGTTAAAAGAGGGGGTTGAATTGTTTAGGACTGGAGTTACGGATGGTGTGAGCCTCAGTGTGTGTGCTGGCAAAGAAACCCTCTGAAGCCCTCTGAAAAACACAACAAGAGTTCTTTACCACTGAGTCATCACTCCATCTCCCACGTTATAACATTTAATTACATAAAGTTCATATACTAGATCATAATCTTCAGTATAAAAGATAAGCATAGAAGTAAAAAGAAAAAAATGAAGCCAATATTTATTGCAAAGTAATAAGGCCAGTTTCCAATCTGCAATTTCCCAAAGTAGTCTTACACAAAGGAAATAACTATCATTCAAGGGAGGAAAAAAAATAAAACCCTAAAGAGTTGAGACATGAGCTCACACAAGGGTTAAACCCCCTCTCCATCCTGCAAATTAAAGCATGTTGGCATTTCCTTTTGCTGAAATTCTAAGGGGCAAAAGATATTATTTTAGTTAATTTTAATTAATTTTAAATTAAGGAAATGCTTGTTCACTGGGAAACAGACTCCTCCAATCCCCCACCTCTGCATATTAAGTTGAACTTCTAAGTTAAACGTGGTTCTCTCTGTAGATTGGAGGAAGGCATCAGCAACAGACCGCGGCTCAAGGGCAGACTAAAAGAAGGAAACTGAGTCCTGTGAGAGCTGTTGAGGCTGGATACATAGCGCCACATCATCTGCAAGACAACAGATCCCAGTTGGTGTCCCATCCTTACACAGAGGATCCTATGAAGCCACTCTGTTCTCTTCCTATATTGGCATTCACTTACAGAACAGCAGCGCCAGCGCCAGCTCCAGTAGCGGCTCCAGTGCCAGCTCCAGCGCCGGCTCCAGCACAAGCTCCAGTGCTGGCTCCAGCACCAGCTCCAGGGCCAGCTCCAGCGCTAGCACCAACACCAGTGCCAGCGCCAGCGCCAGCGCCAGCTCCAGCTCCAGCGCCAGCGCCAGCTCATCTGAGAGTGTTAAGGGACTTAAATAGACTTCAGGGCACTGCCATCATTCCTCTCGGGCATGATTTGTTAACTCACTGTGAATGACCCCAAGTGGGAACCAGAAACATCTGTCCAACTGCAGGACCCACAGAAACCCAACCCACCGGTACATAAACGAACTGCTTGTGTTCCAGATGGGGTTTTGTGACTCAGGAGAGGTTACAAAGTCTTAAGACTCGCTCACAGAATTTGATGTGTGCATGGATAATTATTCTGGTTATTCATCCTTGGGCTTTCTTTCCAGAGACTTTGCCAATGTCACGGTTTGTTATTGTCTTTTAATTTAGTGGCTGGCAACAGAAACCCCTGTTTTATGATAATGAAAAATCAGTGTCTTTCTTCCACTGGAAAGGGTTCTTCTCACTCCTTTTAATAAGTTCTTTTCCACCAGAAAAAGGTGCAGCAGGCGCCTGCGGTGCCAAAGACAGCTGACCTGGAGGGAGGTGGGTCTGTGCTGCTCCCAGCTCTGCTTCTGCCTGCTTTAGGAATGTTTGCATTTACTTAGCTTCCCTACAGCTTCTTACCATACGGGGTTGCTGGAGAGATTCATTACAAATAAGTTAATTATGGAAGAATGCCCAGCGCTCATGGAAGCTTAATAAGCTATGTTTTTCTTTTCTCTTCCTGTGTTTAGAATTGGGCATTTTCACTAAGGGCATTAGTAATTGTGCCTTGTTAATAGCTAAGAATTAAGTTCATGGAGGAGCCGTTAGTGGGAACTAGAAATATAATGTGACATTCTGGAAGGCTTGATATCTTTTTTTAGAGAGAAGATATAATTGGAGAATGGGGAGGTGTGCCCCAGAATGTTTATTTCCTTCGTGTAGTGTCTAGCAGGTTAAGGGGCTATCTGCCTGGATTCTGGCTTTCAGGGTCAGCTTCTTGAAGGAGGTGATGTGGAATGAAGAATTGACATGGTCCACCATGGTCATCATAGGAAGTTCCGAATGAGAGCATACCGAACGAACAGTTTTCTAGTTTGTGATGTAAATTGTCTAGAGAAAAAAAGAAAAAAAAAAAAAACCAGTGTTCATGGATTGTGAAAGGAATGTATTTTAGGAAGGACACGGACAAAATTTCTAAGTCATGGTAAATTTATTTTTGTTTTATTTGGAAGGATTTAAAAAATTTCGTTCCACCCAGAGATAGATACATTTTAGTTTTTATCCACATTGCTTTCATAACTAATGTTGTATGGCTACAGGTTTAGAATTTTAAAACTATTTTTATTGAACAACACATATCAAGTGGAAAGGTACTGTGGTAGACTTGGAAGTACTTCCATCAAACATTTGATGAAAATGACTTTCAAACTTGCATTTTTAGGCGACCTCTCTTGAGCCCAAGGTATTTGTCCACATCTAGAATAACCCAGTGAACATGGAATTATGGTGTGTGTGTGTGTGTGTGTGTGTGTGTGTGTGTGTGTGTTTAATTTTCAATATACAATAGTGCAAAACGATAATGAGACCAACATCAAAGAATTCATTTAACCTAATCATGTCTAATGTTGGGCCTCTTTGATGTGTCCATGTATGTGTGGGTGCACATGGAGGCCAGAGGACATCCTTGGATGTCGTTTCTCAAGGGCTTTTTGTTTTTGTCTTTGGTAGTGGTTTTGTTTTGAGACAGAGTCTATTACTGGCCTGGCATACTCACCAAACAGCCTAGGCTGGCTGACCAGTGAACTCTCAAGTTGTGCCTGCCTCTGTTTCCCAAGCACTATCTGCCACCAGCCTAGGCTTTTTGGATTTTGAAGATCAAACTCTTATCATCATGCTTGTATTAGCCTCAATGGCAGACCATTTTGAAAAATGGTAACACTAAAATTTGTTTCCTAAAAGGCAAAATGAGACATACTGTCCCTGCCTAGAGAATGGTCACAGTGCTGTTTATCCATCGGTGAAGGACTCAAGGGGTCTACTCTACTTCTTCTTTTCACTCACCCAGACAGTTTCTGCTTTGGAAATGTTTTTAGTGTTTCCTCAGATCTCTCCATTCTACTACCAAAGCTTGAGTTTTGCTCATGTTTTATTTGGATATTAAGTCATCTCTGTAAACCTCATCCTTTCTCTTCTGAAATTTAGCATTCAGAGTTCTCTTTCTAATGCACATATTTATCAAATGACTTTTCTACTTAAACTCCCGCCCTCTCAGATTCCACTGGCCACACAATTAAGACAAAATAATTATCACTAATTTGGAGGTCAGATATAGGATGGTAAGATTAGTATTTGGATGCAAATAGTTTTATAGACAGGACATGAAACATTTACTTAATCTCCTCTACCTCCAATTCCTTAATCTTTTAATTGGGTATAATTGTACTTCAGATTTTTATAAGATTATGGGATAATTAAGCTGGATAGGTAGATATCAGACAGATGAAAAGAAACTGAAAATGCTTACAGTTTTAAAAGTTTTATTAGTGCTATACTGTATGCTCAAGGGCAGAGCCCTGACTCCCTGGCCCTCTAGTTCCATTATTTCGGGCCCATCACCAGCTACCTGCATTTCAGCCACAACAAAGGTAAGACTCTTCTTCAGTGTGCAGAGTCCTTGCCTCTCTCCATGATTTTGCAATCTGTTTCTTCCATGCACAGAACTACCTTCCATTTTAGTGGTGGAGACAACCCTCACCCTCAACCCCCATCCACACTGCATATGTGAATAAATATCACATAACATAGGTATTTTTCTGTGCATCAGACCTGGGGAGAGTTAGGAATCTCCTAGTTTAGCACAATGGATTGCACAAATTCCTTTCTAAGTAGAAAAGGCTATCTTAGCTGATAGAAAGATCTGATTAAAGTCAGTGAAGGAACACACTCTAAAAGCTTATGTGCCAAGGAGCAAAAGGTAAGCAAGAAGGGGGCCAGGTACAGTGACACACCATTTACTGTGGAGCATAGTTTACAAAGACTTTATGGAATCCTTGTGAGTTTTACCCCAAGGAGGTAACTGATATTTTTATGATGACTCCAAAGCATCAAAGGTTGTCGTCGTCATCATCATCATCATCATCCTCATCATAATTATTATTATTTTTAGAATTATTATTATTATTTTTATTATATGCACATACCTTGATTTAATAAGATCTTATGAAGTGGCAACATTATGCTTTGCTTAAAGAAACTTGTGTGTGTATGTGTGTGTGTGTGTGTGTGTGTATGTGTGTGTGTGTGTGTGTGTGTGTGTGTGTGTGTGTGTAGTGCATGCAGAGGTTAGAGGACAAATTTAGGTGTTGGTTCTTACTATCCACCAGTTTTAGGTAGGTCGTGTGCAATCTTCCAGGGATTCTCCTGTCTCCGCCTTTCTTCTCATCTTAGGTATGCTGTGCTTTACCAGTTTTGATTCCCTGTCATTGCGATAGTACTATGGTGTGAACTCTGCACATCACAACAAGAAATGAGAAAATAAAGGACTGAGATGTGAAGAAGCTCTTGCTCAGCACATTGAGGGAGCGGAAGAGTTCCGTGATTTAGAGCAGGGGATCTCAACCTCCCCAGTGCCGAGACCCGTTAATACACTTCCTCATGCTGTGGTGACCACCAACCATTAAATTACTTGTGTTTCCACTTCATAACTGTAATTTTACTACTGCTATGAATATTAATGCAACTATTCGTGTTTCACAATGGTCTCAGGCAACCCCTGTGAAAGGGGCATTTGACCCCCAGATTGAGAATCGCTGTTCAACATCCCCTTGTCCGCTGATGAACTCCTCATATCCAGCCATGGAACATTATCAACGCATGTTTGTTGTAATTAAGATGTATGATTTAAATGTCTTATTTAAAATGTTAAAGAGCAGTGCTTACATTGTAAACTGTGGCTACGTTGTCTAATTTCAGAAGTCATTCAAGTAGGATGCCATGTATTTCTCTGTTGTAATGAGTAGATGTGGCTAGCTTGCCAAAAGAGAACTCTACAGGAAGTTACCACCTTTGAGTGGCATGAGACCATCATGAAAAAGTTAAGTTTCACACCTTCACAGGATGTGCTCCTTAGATCTAGAGTCGCTGGGTCATGTAAGATTTGGGAGGAGTGGGCACATTCTCTGTCGCACTCATTTCAGTTTTGTTTCGGGGCTGGTTAACTTGCTTCTCTTGTGCCTGTCTTGGTCCCCTTACAAAAGCAGAACCAACTCTGCGGAGGCCACTGCCTATTCCCTGTCCTGTCAAGCTTGTCCTTAGGGTGTCACCTTTTAAAGCCAGCCCTTGTTTCTCTTCTTATTCAAGCCAGCTCCTCCCTCTCTTGTCTAATTCTTAGCCAAGCATAGCACGGCCAGCTGGTGAGAGCCTTGTGAGGGACAATGGCGCCAGCCCTGCTTAATGGAACACTGCCTTGCCAGGCGAAGCTTCCTGGATCAGAGCAGTGGGTTTTGAGTTGTAGCCCATCCTCTGACCCATATTGACGGGCTGTGTTCAGTGGGGATTAAAGCCTTGTGAACTGGAGTAAGAAGATGTGGAAGAAAGAGGGCATTGTGGGTCTGGAGGGAATCAATATTGTGTCTTTGAAAAGGCATGTGTTCATTTCCAGACTGACCATCTGGGCTGTGTGGCCCCATTTCAACCACAAAAGAGGGAAGAGAATGAGATTGGCACTAGAGAACGTTGTAAAGGGCAGCTCTGCAAGGGAGCGTGTCTGGGAAGATGAAGGGCCCGCCAAAGACACTGTATAGCAATGCTTTCAGGCAAAGAAGAAAAGTGGCATTCGAATGCATACCTGCAGGTCACTTGTCCTTCCCTGCTCCCTACCAAGTGTTCTCCAGGTGTGAATAAACGGCTCTTTCTTCAGCACTCATCATTTTCCCCTACGTTCTCAAATGCCCTTACACACTTTGACAATGGGGTTTTTATGTGGCTTCCAAAATTAAAGCTGGAGGGTGTGCAAACAGAATGGGGCATGGTGAAAATGTACAGATTGTGTCCTCTCCAGTGGCCCCCAGGACATAGGAAGTGCTCCCTCTACTTCCAGATTCATGAGTTCTCTTTCCACAGGGCAGGGAGTGGGACGAAGATGAAGATGGAGCATCAGAAGTGGCCACAAGAGACTGGCAGTGCAGGGGAGTGGGGCAGAAAGCAGCCCAGGTTACAGCTGAGGCGCTTGGAGCAATAGCTTTGATCTGTCCTGGAGATAGCAGGGACACCTGGGGAGTATTTTAGGCAAACATGTGTTTCTGGTATAACAACCAGCGAAATCCTACTCTCAGTGCCAATGGGCAGTGTTTAAGCAGGAAAGGTAAGAACGTGTATGTGGGATGAAGTCTGCCTCAGATGAATTTGTTGTGGGCCAGGATAACCCCTTAAAATGTATTCCTCAGTCTTTTATGAGCCAAGTAAAATGGCAAATTTTAACTTACCAGAAGAATTCCAAGTGAGGTAGTAGGAAGTTTGTAGTTTCAGGTCAATTTAGAAGGAAGTTGTTATTTTAACTTGATCAGCTGCTTGGTTTGTTAGTATAATGAAAGGTTGTGTGTATTGGGCAGGGGCATACCACAGCGTGTATGTGGAGGTCAGGGGGCAAAGATGCTTCTCTTTTTCCACCATGAGGGTTTAAGAGATCCAATTTGGGTTTTAGGCTTGGCAGCAAGCGCCTTTTCCCACTGGGTCATCTCCCCTGCCTCAGGAGGGAGTTTTGCTAATAAGGTCAGTATGCTAGGATCTCCTATTATACGCCTTCTCTCATTACATCTCAGTGTCAAGGAGCCACCTGGCTGCGACATGTTTGTATCTGAATTCCTCTAAAGGTACGGTGGCTCCCTATGATCCAACTTAACTTCACTGTCTCTACATGCCAACCTGCATGCTTCCCACTTGCAGAGTGTCAACTCTTCCAAGCGAGAGGCCTCAGCCTTCACCCCACCTTCTCTGTCCTATTGCCCACCTCCGTTACCACCCTCAAGGCCTGCTTTTCTCCTTCCTCTGTTACTGTCGCTGCTTAAGGACAAGCTTGTGACTCATGAGCACTTGGTCATTTCCACCTTTGACTATAACCATCCTAGGGGCAAATGGAGTTTATTGTGGGTTTGACTTTTATTGCCCTAATAATTAATGGTATGGTATTGAATGTCTTTTTATAAGCATATTGACTGTTTGGATAAACTTTTTTGAGAAATCTCTCTTTCTTTAAATTCTTCGCTCAGTAAAAAAAAATCAAATTGTGATGGCTTTTTATATAGTCTGGATACTAGACTCAAATGTATGATGTGCAGTATTTATTATTATATATGTTGTCCTTTCACTTTCTTCATGGTATACTTTGATACACAAAAGCTGTGAATTTCCCTCAATCTCTGCTCTATCTTTATTCCTGCACATCTTGTAGGCAGGGTAAATTTGTGGTCAAATTTTTTTGTGGGTGGGTTGTGTTCCCTTCCCTTCACTAGGAGTCTTGTCTAGTTAGAGGGTGTCCTCTTCAGTCTCAATGTCCCTGCTCCTAGGCCTCTCTGCTATGCTTGCAGACAGGAGCCTAGCCTTGTTGTCCTCTGAGAGGCTCTACCTGGCAGAGAATCAAAAACATATGCTGAGACTCACAGCCAAACTCCCAAAGTGTAGGGAGTCTTGCAGAAAAGTGGGGACAAGGATAGAAGGATCTAGATGGGACACGAGTTCCACAAGAAGACTAGCAAAGCCAACTAACCAGGGCCCACAGGGTCTTGCAAAGACTGAAGCACTAACAAAGGACCTTGGATGGACTGGACCTATGCCCCCTACGCAGATGTAGCCAATGGGCAGCTCAGGCTTCATGTGGGTTCCCTAGTAAGGGGAGCAGGAGCTGTCTCTGACATGGACTCTGTTGCCAGGTTTTTGATCAATTCCCCTTGATAGGACTGCCTTGCCAGGCCACAGGGAAGAGGACATAGTCAGGATGTAACTGGATGAGCTCGAGTGGAGGTGGGGCTTCCTTTTCTGAGGAAAAGAGGAGGGGCATGGGAAAGAAGGAGGAAGGGTGGGGCTGGGAGGAGAGGAGGGAGAGGGCTATGACAGGAATGTAAAGTGAATTAATTAACTAATTAATTAATTAATTTTTAAAAATAAAGGCGTGTACTAGGGCTTGTCTGTATTCCGCCCATAGTACCCACGTTGCTGGATTAAAATCCCTCTGCAGATGATCTTGCACTCCAATCCCTAAAATAGCTTGGTTTTCCACGATAGATTCTCATGATGATGACTGGCTACTCTTTCTGAGTCATGCAGTGTGCCAAAATGGGACCTGTGGCTGTCTCACTAGCACTAGCAACTGGATTTGAGTCTCAGAAGAACCAGGCCAACCACATCTTTATTACTTTCTTCCTAAACACTTCCCAGTCCATTCTTCCTCTAGGAACCATAGTGATTTTCCAAAATATTAATCATCTCATCACGACACTCTAATAAACCCACTATTAGTACACACACACACACACACACCATATACCTGGTTTCACTTCTAGCTACAAAGAATTGCTTTTGGCTTCGAATGTGAATCCAACCCTTTGGGACATCTGTCTATTTTTTATTCTATTTCTTTACCTGGTACACAATTATTCATATACCTAACAAATACTTCCTCATCCTTCAGTGCTTAGTGCAAATCACCTCCTCTGTGAAGACTTCCTAGACTTTCCTACTTACCCAGCTAAGATAATTCTGTACTCTGCGATGGTTTTACTTGTTACTTTTTTGAGGTCTCTTTTGCAGGTTCTCCCTTTGGTTTAGATAATGGGACAGGTAGTTCTCAGACATTTGTTTCTTTCCTTCTCAGTCCTCCTGTGATATGGACTTTGACTGTAGCTTTGTTATTGGTAGATAGAATGTGTTCCCTCCCCTATGTCAGTGAGCTTGAACTTATAGCTTGTATGAAATGGAAGATTAGAAGCCACATGAAACAGAGACATGAAGTGCGTGTTTGCATGGACACTGACTCAAAAGCACCTGCTCCTGGGTGGCTGCTGTTCCTTAATCCTGGCTCTAGGACAAATGACCCATTTCCAACTTGCTGCAGCCTTTGGCACAGTTTGAGCAGAGTCACCCAGTGAGGCCAGACCTAGATTGCATCAGTTGTCTGTCACAGAGCTTTGTTGTAGCAATGGTTGACATGGGAATATTTTTTTAAACATATGCTTTTTTGTTTAAGATACCAAAAATACAACATTTGCCAAGAGTGCTACCACAACTGTTCCATACACTGACAAATTAAAATTTGATGATTCTTATGCTTTGCTCCATTTTTAAAATCCATTTTTGTTTATTTTAACCAAAGAAAAAAATGTCATAGCTTTTGTAATATCATTAGTTGAAGCTTCAAGATTGACATTCTATTTTGTTCTTTGTATCTTTGTATTCTGGTAGCTAGAACAATCTTTGACACATTAAATCTTAAATAAATTTCTCTCTCTCTCTCTCTCTCTCTCTCTCTCTCTCTCTCTCTCTCTCTCTCTCTCTGTGTGTGTGTGTGTGTGTGTGTGTGTGTGTGTGTGCGTGCATGTGCATGTGTGCAGATGTTCACATGCATACATATGTGTGCTCACATATATGTGTGAAGGCCAGAGGATAACCTTGGGTTTTGTTCCTCAGGGTTGTCCATATTTCCCTGAAATGGGACAGGGTCTCTCACTATCATAAAGCTCAGCAAGTAGGCCATGCTGGATGGCTGGTCAGCCTTAGGAATCCTCCTGTCTCTCCTTTCCCAGTGCTAGGATTACAGACCTGTGGCATCATGCCTAGCTGCCTCCTCCTCATCATCATCTCTTTTCTTTCTTCTTAACATGAGTTCTGCAGATTGAACACAGATGAATCTTCATTTTCTTTTACTAGGATAAATGGTGGTGTATGTGATCAAAGCTACCTGGGTGCACACTTTTAAGGGTTTTGGGGGGATCATGAGCACATTTTGCTAAGGCTTTTGGGTTATCTACTGGTAGAGTCTTTAAAAGATATGAGGAAGCAGGAAACTCTTTCCTCATAAGTGTTATGCCTCCCTCGATGATTTAGTGCTTACTTCCATGTGATAGCAAAGCTTCTTCACTAATGTGAAGTTCATTTATTCATCAATTTTTCCTGATATATTTAAATATGAATCAAAAATTTGCCCTGGATATTTGTATGTGTATATTCTAAATGTAAGACTTTGCCATGCAAAAATAATACCATTATACAAATCAGAAATTTAACATTAATAGAACAGTTATCTAGCTCTCAAACATTATTCTGATTTTATTCAATTTCTCAATATTTTCTTTTATTGCAATTTCTGGCATAAGATCTGTTTTTTGTTTGTTTGTTTGTTTGTTTGTTTTTGTTTTTTTGCATTTTCATTCTTTATTTTTATTAATTTTATTCATATTACATCTCGATTGTTAGCCCTTCCCCTGTTTCCTCCCATTCTTCCCTCCCTCCCATTTCTCCCCTTCTCCCCTCCCCTATGTCTGTGACTGAGGGAGACCTCCTCCCCCTATATATGCTCTCAGAATATCAAGTCTCTTCTTGGTAACTAGCTATCCTTCCTCTGAGTGCCACCAGGTCTCCCCATCCGGGGGACATGGTCAGAAAAGGGGCACCAGAGTTCATGTGAGAGTCAAATCTCACTCTCCGCTCAACGGTGGAGAATATCCTGTTCGTCGGCTAGGTCTTGGTAGGGGTTCGAAGCTTACTGCCTATATTCTCCTTGGCTGGTGCCTTAGTTTGAGGAGGACCCCAGGATCCAGATCTGCCTGTCATAAAGTTCTTCTTGTAGGTTTCCAGGACCCTGTGGGTCCTACTATTTCCTCTTTCTTCCATGCTACTCTTGCCTAAAGTCTCAATCGGATGTCCTCTCCTCTGACCCACTTTCTTGGTAAGTAAAGATTTTCATGGTACATATCCCTCGGACTAGTGTTTTGATATAAGTGAGTATATACCATTTGTCTCTTTTTGCTTCTGGGTGAACTCACTCATTATGATAATTTCTAGATCAATCCATTTGTCCACAAATTTTGGGAATTCCTCATTTTTAATAGCTGAGTAGTATTCCGTCGTGTAAATATACCACAGTTTCTTAGTCCATTCTTCTACTGAGAGACACTTAGGCTGTTTCCATGTTCTGGCTATTATGTATAAAGCAGCTATGAACATGGTTGAGCATATGTCCCTGTTGTGTGGTAGGGCATTTTCTGGGTATATTCCAAGGAGTGGGATGGCTGGATCTTGAGGAAGCCCTATTCCCATTTTTCTGAGAAAGCGCTAGATAGCTTTCCAAAGTGGTTGTACTAGTTTGCATCCCCACCAGCAATGAAGGAGTGTTCCTCTCTCTCCAAATCCTCGCCAACATGTGGTGTCATTTGAGTTTTTGAATAAGATCTGTTTTAAATATACTCTTTGACACTTTTGTTTGTTTACTTATACTTACACATTATTTATTTATTTATTTATTTATTATCTTCTTTCAGCTGGGAAGTTTCTCGTTCTTTCTTTTGTTTTCATTACACCGAAAAAAGAATTGAAAAGCACAAGTGCACTGGCTGGTTTTGTGTCAGCCTGACACAGGCTAGAATCATCAGAGAGGAAGGAGCCTCAGTTGAGGAAATGCCGCCATGAGATCCAGCTGTCGGACATTTTGTCAATTAGTGATCAGTGGGAGAAGGCCCAGCCCACTGTGGGTGGTGCCAACCTGGACTGATGGTTCTGGGTTCTATAAGAAAGCAGGCTGAGCAAACCAGGAGAAGCAAGGCAGTGAGCAGCACCCCTCTGTGTTTTCTGTACCAGCTCCTGCCTCCAGGATCCTGCCCTGTTTGAATTCCTGTCCTGACTTCCCTCAATAATGAACAGCAATATGTAAGTGTAAGCCAAAAAACCCTTTTCTTGCCAACTTGCTTTTTGGTCATGGTGTTCAATCACAGCAAAAGAAGCCCTAACGAAGGCACACAGAAAAGAGATTTATTCAAAGTGGTCCTATTGGGAAAAGGAACAAATACAGAGGTCAGTGATTCCATCTGTTTTGAGAGTGTGGGACAATTGTTTTGTCAGTCTCTCTGAGTTTGGATTTGCCTAATGCTTCCATGGGATTAATTCGGTTGATGCTGAAATCAGACAAGAGCAACAGGGAGTTAACAGTGCGGATTTTCTGTGTCCTATGATGTAGGCTGGCCCCCAAATTGGTGATATTTACATCATCTGTTTATGGGAATCTAGACCAGGTTTCTCTACATTGTAATTTGTAAGTAATTTATGTTGGAATGTTTTGGATTGTGTAAATATGCTTGCCGTTCCATAGCCAACTTCATCCATCAAGATTAGCTCTAATGATCATTTCTAGTGCCATCTGCAAATGTGTTTGTAATTTGCATAAATGTGTTTCCCCTCTATATCTTATTTTGAAATCTACCTTTAAGATTTCTTCATCCCACTGTGTCTCTGTTTGCTGCTTTTGGCTAGGTCATATCATCAAATGCATCTTCTATATTTTACTCATCTTACTGTAACCAACTAGGGTCAGGCTTCCTTCAACACAACGAATTTCTG
Source organism: Acomys russatus (assembly GCF_903995435.1). Lineage (NCBI taxonomy): Eukaryota > Metazoa > Chordata > Mammalia > Rodentia > Muridae > Acomys > Acomys russatus. The sequence goes on along the minus strand of NC_067138.1, from coordinate 93,533,918 downwards.
TTCATTTCCCTCTACAGAACAAGCTCGCTGTTTTTTCTTTCATTTTTTAAAGATTTATTTATATATTAAGTGTACAGTGTTTTGCCTTTATGTATGCCTGCAGGCCAGAAGAGGGTACCAGATCTCACTATAGATGGTTGTGAGCCACCATGTGGTTTCTGGGAATTGAACTCAGGACCTTTGGAAGTGCTCACAACCTCTGAGACATCTCCAGACAAATTCAGTATTTTTCTAAGATACAAATCTAAAAACAGGGCTGCTGTATATAAAATACGCATGTATTAATTTCACCAAAAATAACTCTTCTAAATAACTGCAAATTCACCCTGGCAGATGTGCAAGCACACTCCTCTTCCAGGCTTCTCCTCATCAGGGTACTAGGGGATACTATGCATCTCCTCCCCACCCGCCACCACAGATGAAACATCGCATTTTAGGACTACTGGTAGACTAGAACATATCTGAACATAACCCAGAAATAACCCTGAGTTATTTACGTTTCCTCAGTGTGAATTGTTCCTTGATGCCTTGTCCTATTTCCCTATTGAGTGACCTGTATTTTTACTCTTATTTCTAGTAATTTCTGCAGTTTGGATGTTTATCCCATGTTGATTTTGCATTGAAACTAATTTGGGATTTTTGTTTGTTTGTTTGTTTGTTTGTTTTGTTTGCCTCTCACTTAATAAATCAGTGTTGTATACTCTACTAACCGGAGGAGGAAGATAGGTGCTACAAAGTAGAAAATAAGTCTAAACTCACAGTTGTGTAGGTTACTTACAGAAAAAGAAATTTAAAAACCTCCTGTACTCATGTTTAAATCAGGCTGCTGATTATTTGTATTATTCTATTTCATTTTCAAGGTATTAAGATCTCCCCTAAGTTCAGTTCTGAGGCGCTCCCAATTGTAAGACATGGACTAAGGGTTTGTAGCTTGGGTGTTAGTCCTGAGGCCGTTGTTCACTGTTGATGGGTACAGACAAGTCATTAACTTCATTTTTCTCATAGATTTGTTTATTCAATTAAAATAACTGTTAGCTTTGTTATGTTTGTAAATATCTACTTCTAGGACAAAATAGAAAAAAAGTTGACTTAAGTGTGCTTTAAAAACCATACAGCCCTATATGACTGTTATTAACTATCATAACAATAATGTTTCTGGAAAGCGCTGGCATTACAAACAGCACCACAGACTTAGCCCTCTCCTCACTTCCCCACAGTTTCCTTTAACAGGATATGGAAATGACCTTACACTTTAGTCCAGGTATATGACTAGCATACTTTCTCATAACATCATAACACTTTCCTGTGTATGGGTTAAGAGAGAAATGGCCTGTTTTTACATGAGAAACATTTCGTTTAATCTTCAGCAAACACTTTAAGAAAATTCTCTGTCAAAATACACTGAGATGGCTCAGTAGGTAAAGAGGACCTGAGGTCAGTTCCCAGGATGCACACTGTGGAAGGAGTAAACCGATTCCTACCAGTTGTTCTGACAGAGCCATGATAGGCTGTGCATCCCACCACCTGTAAATAAACCGAAATGCTGACTTGCGTATGTCCTAATATTGAACTATAATACCAAATACCATAACAAAGATATTAAGGATTGAATATCCTTTTCCTATTGTGGGTGACACAATAGGTAAAAATGCATACTCTGCAGGTAGAATGTACGTTTGAATTGTTTGACTATCTGCTGAGTGATCTTGGATTAGTTACTTTATTATTTATATGTTTCTTATTCCTTATAGTACAAATAAAAATAATGATGCTTCAGAAGGTTCATGTGAAACCACATTAGCTAATACAACTAAGAATTAGATATAAATTTGCTGTTGTTTTGTGGTTTTTTTTTCCTGGGCAATCTATTTCCATTTGCACCAGAAAGAAGGGCAATGACAGACCCAAGAAATGATTCAATTAAAGTCCAGCTATGTGGACTCCTGAGTTTATTGGGGTTGCTTATAGAAGCATGGATAATGGGTTTCTCTCAGAAGCATGGATGCCTTGGGCAGCTTCATCAAGAAAAGCCCCCCCAGTGTGGGTGGAAATTCACTAACGCTGAAACTGAGAAATATCTCTTTAGTCTCCTGTACAACTTGGAGGCAACCACACCACCAAAGACTCTAAAGACATTGAGGATCAGGAAACCAGTAAGCTAGATCAACCAAAGTCATGAGTGTATTGGACAGGCTTGACTATTGGCATGTGCAGAATCCAGCAGGCAGTTCTAAAACACAAACGAAAAGTTTGACAATGACCTGTTGTGCACCAAGAAGCACCTGATGCTGTGGTCTTCAGGTAATCGCTGAATTCGAGGTTTCCACCACAGACTCAAGCAAGCAACCCTGTAGGATATTTTCCTTTTATCCTAGTCTCCCTCCAGTACGTAAGGTTGCAGTGAACCCAACAGGGCTTGTCAGTGGTAAGAGCTAGGTTGAAATGCCACTGAGAAATATCACTAGTTTCATCTAACAGTCTCTATTCATGATTGAGATAAAATAAAAGTACTTGTTATAACCATAAATATACCAATAAAAGATTGTTATATACTGACTATGCAAAGATTAAATAAATACAACTAGTTATTTGTTTATTTTTTATGTTTATATTATTTTGTATGTATTTATATTGTAAAACAATGCACCAAAATTTGAATATTTGGGGATTTCTAAGGGTTTTCTTCTAGTTCTTTTACCAGAATGCTTGGAGTCACATGAGGTCCATCTCTCTTTTGACTTGCTGCTTTCTCCTGATTTCTATTTATTTCTGTTCTCTCCTGCAATGTACATATTGCTGTTCATATCCTGGGGCCCGTGGAGCTCATAGCAGTCACCTACATAGACAATCTCTGTAACCACAGCAGGACTTTGCTGATGCTTCTTGCTTTTATCATATTCACTCCTCTGCTTACCTTCTTTTCACCATAGGTTATTATTACTGCATCTTTCCTTCATGACTGTGTTTGAATCAACAGACCAATGGCAATACTAAAAGCCATAAACATGTTCTGTTAGGATCTGGGATTTAAGTCTGGATAAGGTGTACACACACACACACACACACACACACACACACACACACACACACTCCAGTTTCCAAAGCAAATGAACCAAATGAGTTAGAAGTAGCCTTAGACACAGAACAACCGTATGAGTAGATGTGTGGCATTGTTAATGATAATAAAAATACATGGCTCATCTTTCTTAGATACCTTCCATATATACTAGGCACCTTTAGGCCTTGTGTTAATGGAGTGCATTTAGCATGAGCAACTTGATGAACAGATCTTTTTTGTCTTCTCTTTGCAAGTGAGAAAACAATGTTGCAAAGATGTTCCATGAGTTAACAAAGCTAAAAGGTGGTGGAGGCACACTTCAGACTCAGATCCATCTAATTCCCAAACTCTCTTCCCTCCTATTCTATGTTGCTAGTGTGTGATCCAGAGGTGCCAAGAAGGAAGTAGCTTCATGTATGAGGGTTCTACACACCTGGAGGTTATTTGGCCTCACTTTCTTCATGGAGATGATAATAAGTATGGTCAAGAGGAGAAATCAAACTCAAATTCAGGATGTCAATACAGACACAATCACAGGAAAAAATGCTAGGAGCTATACAGTAAAATAGCTTCCCAAAACTAAGCTAGGCTTTTGGAAAGGAAGCCTGGCTGTAATAGGCCTTTAAATCACACTGTGCTGTGCAAGCCAATGGTGGGAACCCTGTTGCTGCTTGCCTGACACTGATAATTCCGTGTGTCCCAGTTTTAGTCAATGAAAACCTAAGAGGAATCTGTTGTGGTTAGGGCTTCTGGGAAATACAAAGAAAATTATAGGGAGGGGGGGAATATCTCTTCTCTTCTTGCTGCCCAGATAAGTATGTGACATTTGGGTAAACAGCAGCCAATTTTTATTTTTTACCATGAAGGAAGGACTTATAAAGCAGTAAAACCTCCCCACTAAATGGCCACACCTGACTCTATCGCAGTTTTTCCTAGTTCACAAAATTCTTTGCCAGACTAATGTCAATATCTACAAAGCACCGTGAGCTTTAACATGCATGTTCTGAAAGGATCTGAAAAATCTGTAAGTTTAACTTCAGCGATAGCACAGGGCAGGAAGGAAGTCTCCAAATGTTGCCAGGTGCTTTTCCAACTAATCCTTGAAGGAGGGAGGGGTTGAACTACAGGCCTCTGGGTGTTGCAAGGAAAATCAATTAGTTTGCTGAAACCATTTGTGTCTTATTCAGAAAAGACCGGGGAGCTAGGCAGAGCAGAAAGGAGTATCCAGGCGTTTGTTAACACAATGTCAGAGCCAACTGCTAGGGAAATGCTAAGGGCGAGCTGCTTTAGACGCTTATCCGAGAGCCGCGGACTTGGAAATCACCTAGCAGACAGATTTTATTATTGTTGGTTTTGAGAGATTTCAGTCTAGGAGCTTGGTGCAAATTCACTGCAGTTTTAAATCATCAAAACCCATAATTCCACCTTCCATTTGGGAATGATTTAGTTCTACTAAGTGTGAAGGAGCCCACAAAGTTAAATCATTGTACATAATTAAATGCTGTAAGGTGACACCGACCTAAAAATCCTAACACATTTAAGCACAATTAAAGTTAAGGTAAGGGGAGAATATATCTCAGTGTGTATCATGTCCCTGGACTATGTTACATAACCTAATTTGACTATCCCCATATACCTATAAGATTATCAATAATCTATAAAGTGAACAAGTCATAAATTTAATGAAACTAATTTTCAATATAAAACAAATGAGGCCATCATTCAGAATTATTACTGGCAAGAAACTAAAACAAAAGTTAATTATTGTTAGTTCAAGTTTTTTTTTTAATTGAGCCAAATAACCTTATCTTATTTCTTGTTGGAAAAACCAGTATCAGCTGAGTAGTTAAAGTCTTTTTTTAACTGAGTTAATTATTTTGAAATTGAACAGCTGAAGCATTTGAAAATATCTCAAACGAGTTGGTTCAATTCACCCATTTGCAGGCTTTCTGATGTGATTATCCCCTCCACTTCATATTTGATGAAAGTGGGCACCTTATTAAATTATCTCCACTGGGCATGGTGGCACACATCTGTAATCCCAACACTAGGGGAGGCAGAAGCAGGAGGATCTCTTTGAGTTCGAGACCAGCCTGGTCTACAAATCAAGCCCAGAACACACAAGGCCACCAGAGAAACCCTGTCTTAAACAACAACAACCCCCCCTAGGCCCCTGAAGTCATATTTAACAAATGAGGAAAAAGTTGGGAGATATGAGCATCATGCCAGCGTTAGAGAGAAGAACATGAAGAAAGTAAGAGCCAAGTCCAAGGGCATTTTTCTTGGAAGCCCTCTCCTCACTCTCTTCCTGACCTGGTGCTATCTAACAGGTGACAGAACAAAACACTTTTGTCTTTTAAACCACAAAATGGGCCACAGCAATAAACAGAACAACTGTGAGATCATTGTTTTGTTTGTTTGTTTGTTTGTTTGTTTGTTTGTTTGTTTTTAATGGTTTTTCCAGACAGGGTTTCTCTGTGTCTTATCCCTGGCTGCCCCGTGGAACTTACTATGTAGACCAGGCTAGCCTTGAACTCAGAGATCCACCTGCCTGTTTGTTTTTCTTAAATGGGAATTTTATGTATTTCCTATTTCACTCCCCCAGGGAGTAGCCTAAGGAACAGAAGAAAAGGCTGCCTACTTGTCTCTGGGTGGAGCTTTGTGGATCAAAGCCTTAGTAAAAGCCACAGTTGTACCTCCCACACAAACCCTGTGCCAATGTCATTTGGGGACGTGTGTGTGCTACAGTTAAAGCAATGGCTTCGGGGTTTATCAGTGGGGATGCTCAGGGCCCACCACTTCATCTATTCCACCACAATCAGTCGGTTAGACACACACAGTCTTTGTCAAACTGGAAAACTTTTAGTTGAAATCTTTTTTTTGTTTTTTTTGTTTTTGTTTTTTTTTTTTTTTTATGGGTGATGAGTAAAGACTTTTTGAGCCCTGTCCTGGCTCTTAGTTAAATGACTTTGCAAAGCTTATTAGGACTCTTTGAGAATCAATTCGATTATCTAAAATGCTCTCCAAGGCTACCATCTATTTATTTATTCATTTATTTTTGTTAGTTTGCTTGCTTATTTATTTACTTTCGAGACGTGGTCTCTTTATGTAGTCCTGACTATCCTGGAACTTGCCATGTAGATCAGACTGGCCTCAAACTCAGAGATTCACCTGCCTCTGCCTCCAGAGTGCTGGAATTAAAGGCTCCACTACTCCCAACCTAAAATTCCCCTTTTTAGATAGCCAATCTACTTGAGAAAAACATTTTTATAAAATATAAATTAAATTTCCATGGAACTTAAATAGAAAGCTAAGATACATAAAATAGACACTTGGTTTGTGTGGCTTTATTTCTTCCAATTACTAGACTCATCAGACAGAAAATTATTCTGATTCTAAAAGTTTCTAAAAACCTACCTTTTGTTTCTGTGATATTTGGGCAGATCAAAGTCATGGCCTACCCCTAGAGCAGGGACCATACACTTTGAATAGCCATGATCTTTAAAACCAAGAGAAACACATCCCTCTTCCTTGGAGAGTACCTACAAAAATCTAGTGCCTAGTGTATCTGAAAAGTGTGGGCAGGGGCTGGGGAGGGGGACATATTCTGGCACATAGGAAACATGAGCACATGTCACTCTTGGAAAAAATTAAGCTAGAATGTCTAAGGAAATCGCATCAGTATAGACAATCTGAGAAACAGAGGTGCAGGAAAAGGCCATGACTGAGAGCATCTGACTTTGTTCCTCACGTTCCTTCCCAACAAGTTCCCCCCACATCCCAGCACCTACACACATGGCTCTCCATCTATTCCCCTCCCATTCTGCTGTGGGAATAGCCTGAGTAGAAAAAGCAAACAAACGCCTGTCTCTCAGCACAACAGGCCAAGGTTGATCAGCAGCCCACCTGACATAGCATGAAGCTCCAGTTCTAATTCAGTTCCTCTGCTGCTTGGTTCTATAAGCTTCCAATACAGAAGTCCTGAGCCAGAGTGGTGATGGGCCAGCTCTACATTCATTTGTTCTTACTGAATAATAAATGGCACTGGGCTTAAGTTTCCTCAAGTACAAAATGAAGGAAAAGTCATAAAAATTGTGGAGTTGTTTAAGGAGGATGAAAAAGTTGCTATTTTGAGAGCTGAGTGTAGTACTTGGGACATAATAAGCAACACATCCGGTATCATCTATGTCACATACACTTTGGCTCACAGTCTTGGCGAACACAGTTCATCACCATAGCAGGCAGGGCAGAGTGTGGGCCATGGTGGTGTGAGCTTGTAACAGCTACTGCCCATCTTAGCAAACCAAAGAGCAGACTGAGAGTGTCAGCGTCCTGCCTCTAGTGGCCTACGTCCACAGGCTGCACACAACGGCACTGAGGCTCCAGGCACTGTCTAAGGATCCTACACATGAGCTATGGGGCACATTTCGGATGCAGACCATAATATGGAGGTTGTTAAACGCCTCAGCCCCTAGCGAGTCCCCAAACAGCAGAGATCACAGAAAGTGGGCCTTAAAGAAACATCTTGACAAGAAGAAAATCAGCTGTGTGATTCACCTAAGACCCATTCTCTTAGATTCTCTGGTTGTAGAAAAGCTCCTTTTCCATGACTGATTGGCCCTCAAAATAAACTTACAGTTTAAATGGAGGTATTTCCCTTGCCTGTTCTTACTTGCCTATACGAAGACCTACCAGTTCATCTTAACATATATCCCTGCTGGACCTTTTGTTTTTATCATTTTTGTTGAGACAGGGTTTCTCTGTGTAGCTCTGACTGTCCTGGACTCACTTTGTAGACCAAGTTGGCCTCGAACACAGAGCTCCACCTACCTCTGCTCCCCAGAGTGCTGTGATTACAAGTGTGCGCCACTGTGCACGGCTCTTACTGAAGTTTTATATTCATTATCTAACATTTGCATTATCCCAATAGTGCTAGGTAAGAAACTGCCATAACCCAAACCACACAGCCATCAACATCTACTCATGCATGTGGTAAGTATGCTAGGCTGCACACCTGAGCTTCTGAGCTCTCTTGAACTGGCTCACACACGGGAAGAATGGCTGGTTGTACCGTCCTTAGGGTGATTCCCTAGCTTAACTATTAAATGCCGCCCCCCAAAGGCCCATGTGTAGCATTATTTGGAAGTGATGGAGCCTTTATGAGCTGATGCCTAGTGGATGGTTCCAGTCTTTGGGAGCACACTTCTGAGGGGGATTATGATGCCCTTCCATGTCCTGGCTGCAAGATGAGGGGCTCCTCTCTACCAATGCTGCCTTGCCACAGGCCCCAAAATAAACAGGGCTGACCAAGCGTGGACTGAAAACTCCAAACCGAGCTAAAATATGTTTGCTTTTCTCCTTAGAAGTGGATTATTTTAGGTCTTTTATCATAGTGATGGAAAGATTGCTAACATAGATGATCTCAATTAGGACGACGAGTATAGCTCGGCTCTGGTCTGTGAGTCTTTCATCCTATAGGGGAACTATTGAAGGCATGTTCTTGGGGAGTATAAACTCACTATATCTCACACTACATTCCATCATATAACCGCTGGCCAAAGCAGATCCTGAGGCTAAACACAAAGTAGAAGTGGAAGAACATAATGAAGTTTGATGGCAGTTAGCCTGGGTGTTACATGTGTAAACTATTAATTCTGCCTCGCATTTCCCAATATTCCTCTTCATTATAGCAGAAAATCTACTTGGTGATTCAGATTAACAAGCTAGAATCATGTAAGAGGACAAGACACTGTGCATGTCGATGTAGAGGGAATACACACTCAGGATTTGGTTTGCTCATTTGTTTAATGAAATCTATACTTTTCTTTCCCCTGCTGGGCAGCAAACAGACCCATTTTTAATAATGGATATATGAACATTTCTTGTCATAATCCCTAGAATAGCTCATAATTCCTACCAGGACCCATCTTCATCCCATGGTATTATGGTAGTCTCAACAAATGAACCTAACATTCAAGAAATAATACTAAAATAACTACTTATTTTGTTAAATGCTTTTCTGGTAAAACTCGTAAAATATAAAATGAGCTTTCTTACTGGAGGTAGACTCTAGGGAGATTTCCTGTTTTAGGAATTTGATATCTTCCTCTATTTTCATTAAAAAAAAAAACCAGACCATTCTATTTTTTCTTTCTTAATGTGTCAACTAAAAGGCAGATTCGTAATTCCATTTGTTAAGGAAATGGAATAAAAGTATTTAGTTTGTATAAAACTTCTCAGGTCTTCGGACCCCTACCCAGGTCTAGCCAATGGACAGGACATTCTTCACAGTTGAGTGGAGAGTGGAGACTGACTTTCACATGTACTCTGGTGCCCCATATTTGACCACGTCCCCTGGATGGGGAGGCCTGGTGGCACTCAGAGGAAGGATAGCAGGCTACCAAGAAGAGACTTGATACCCTATGAGCATATACAGGGGGAGGAGGTCCCCCTCAGTCACAGTCATAGGGGAGAGGAGTAAGGGGAAAATGGGAGGGAGGAATGGGAGGATACAAGGGATGGGATAACAATTGAGATGTAATATGAATAAATTAATAAAATATATTTTTTAAAAACTTCTCAGGTCATAGAGACAGGGAAATGCAATGTCTGACCCTCCGCTGTCATCTTCAGTGCTCTTCAGGCACTGATTTTTATGGAAGGCTTCCTAAAGAAGGCCAGTGGTTTCAGAAAGGGTTCAACACGGTAAGGGCAAGGATGACCCCCGTTCTAAAGGTGGCTCCTAGACATGCCTGAGAGTCTGTGTGAAGGAATCTTACGTCGATGAGGGTTATCGTCCACTCTTGCTGGCAGTTGCTTTGGGCCCATTGTTTGGGCTGGGTAACATCATATGGGTAATTCCTTTAAAAAAAAAAATGTGAGAAGCAAGCCAATAGAAGAGTGTACAAACAGAACTATGATGTTGCATAGACCTTGCCAGCCTACCAATGTGTCACTGGCTGCACACACCTACACAAGGTTTTGCATCCATATTCTAACTTAGATCATATATAAAAGCTCTGGAAGTGATCCTAAACTTTGAAATTATTTTCATGAATTTAAAATTACTCATACAGAAAGTGAAAATGTATTTCTTATATCTACAATTATGCTTAGTGCATACACAGTCACTAACTATGATTTTTCTCATTCCTTCTTCATCACCCTTCGCTTTGTAGCACAAGTTCCTGAACTCTGAGTTCCTGCTTCTCTTCTTTTTATCACCATCTCAAGTCCCACAGAAATCACTTAACTGGAAGAAAGAAGAGAGGGGAGGGGAGCGAAGAGGGGAAGGGAAAGGGAGGGAAAGAAGAAAGGGGCAGGGGAGGGTGAGGGAGAGGAGAGAGAGAAGTAACTAAATCTTGACTTTTCATTGAAATTTGCTGTAAATACCTCTAGAGTAGAGCAGTGGGGTGTCCGAGTGACAAGAAGCAGGAGAGAAGGACCGGGAGAGTGTGTGTCGTTTCTTCTTGAGAGGAGGGGGTGTGTGTGGAAACTTAGTGTTTTGCTGGCATGAGACCCAGGCTTTCAGTGAGAAAGGGAACAAAGACTGCAGTGAGTTTGGCTTTCACGGAAATTATTATTTGACTTTGATCTTGAGGGAATGTCATTGAGCCAAGTTCTGATGTTTATGTTTGGGGGAGGGAGTGGAGGTGGTGGTGGGGAGAATAGATGAGAAAAGCCAAATACACTTCATTCTGGGAAGAATAAGTGGGGTGTGTGTGTGTGTGTGTGTGTGTGTGTGTGTGTGTGTGTGTGTGTTAATAGGGTGGCGGATGTAGAGCGCAGGGAATTCCCTTTGCCCTCAGGAATTCAGGTTTAAAACAGGAGTCTTAGAGAAGATGAAAGATGACTGTTTTTAATTCCCCCAGTTCCGTGCTAGTTATAAACACGGAAAGAAAATGGGATTGAAGAACGTCTGAAGAAACAGGCCCTGTAAACCATTCATTATCATATTTGTGGCTTCTGGGGGATGACTTTAAAGCCATCTTTTAAGATGTTGCTTACTTAAAGTAATTGAATTTAATTTTAAATTAAATTTTAGAAACTATCCGAAGTATTTTTCTCCCTGCAATCTATTTTCCATTTATGTCTATGGTTTTCTTGCTAAGAAGAATATGCACATTTAAATATGTTTGTGAAGGGCATCTGAAGAGAACTATCAATTAGGTTAAAAAATTATAGCGATAAAGAACAGAGCTTTGTCTCGGCAGGAATGCTTGCAAAAGCCCTGCTTGTGCCTGGTCACATCTTTACTCCGTGATATAGGATGCATCATGAACTTCTCTGAGCCATAGTTTTTGGAGTTTACTCTTGCTTGTTTGCTTGTTTGTTTGTTTGTTTTAAGGGAGAACTGCCATCCCAGCTCGATAAATCTGTGTCATAATTAGTCTAAAGACAATTATAGAGCAAGGTTTATATAAAGTACAATAAGTCCATCCACTTAGCACATCCACTTAGGTCTCGAGTCAATAAACAAATTAGCCACTGCCAACTCCAATTGCTGACCTATAAAAAGGAAGCACATTGTTCATTGTACTAAGCTCGTGAAGTCTGCATGGTAAAGCGTTTGCAAGGAGCCTTGCGCATGACTGGAACGTAGGCATTGCTCCACAGGTGAAGATTTTTTAAAAAGAGACCGAGAAAGGCTGTGACGCTTCAGAGTCAAAGGGCTCTCTGTGGTCACGTGACCCACTGTGTGCGTTGTCTGAGTCAATTCACTCTGTCAGAATACCACACCTAGGATGTCTTAGATAAACATCCCATCTCCAGTTTAGAAGAAAAGATGAGAGAGGTTATGGGATTTGTTCATTGCCCCAGGCTAGAAAAAGTGCTGTCTTTGTTCTTTCCTTAGCCTGGAAGCTGACGCTTTCCCTGAAGTATGTGAAGGAGATGTAAGCCAGAAAATTCTATTTCTGATTTATTTGGGGCGGGGGGGCGCGGGGGTGGGGGTGTGGGGGTGGGGGCGGCCCCAAGGATGCTGGTGTGGGCTGAGTAAGTGATATGCAGGCCTAAAGTCAACCTAAGAAGCTCCCTGCTCGTGTGGTCTCAACTTATTCTCCTGAACACGCTCGTGGAGGCGTCACATTTGTCTAATGAAGTTAGTTAATGCTGCCCCCTGCGTGGTGATTATGAGCGGAGCTGTGCTGTGGTTTCAGCAAGCAGGTGGTGGAAATACTTAATGAAGATTGCGTTCAGATGATAGCATTTCAGTGCACTCTGTGATGAGATCCGCCAAGAGTTCAAAACCTTTTCCAATTGGCTCACTTATCCTCCCGCTAACAGGCCGCGCAGCACAGGAAGAACTAAATATAAATTGCATTGGCGCTGCCCCTACAGCAGAGGGCTGACTCAGAGCGCTCATGAATAGAGAGCGTCTGCCTGCTCTTTATGAGGGAAAGCCCACAGGAGACAAAAATGTGGACTCAGAAGACCAATTCTGACTGAAAAGTACTGGCGCTGATTATAAGATATGACCTCGGCTGGAGAACGGGAAATGTGCTAAAAATTAAGAGCTATTTGCACCTGGCTGTATGTGTGAGTGATCAAGTGCTATTGTTACAGAGGTTGACGAGGTGGCTGGCAGCTTCATACACCAAGGAGAAATGCGTCCACCGCCTCTGGGAGCTGAACTATTGACAAATGGTCACTAATAGTGGAAATGCTGTTTCCAGAGCAAATAGCCTGGGGAGGAAAAGTCTCAGTGTACTCTGTTTTCCACACTTTACAAGGTCGTGCTAAAAATATTGTTACCGGTAGGTAAAGGAGATATATTCAAATTCAGTAATACGTACATGCAAAGCAGGAAAATAAGCCACACTCAAAGGATAGAATATTTACCCCATCTCCATTTTTATTTTTATTTTATTTATTTATTTATTTATTTATTTTGGTTTTTCGAGATAGAGTTTCTCTGTGTAGCCTTGGCCAACCTGGACTCACTTTGTAGACCAAGCTAGCCTCGAACCCACAGCGATCCGCCTGCATCTGGCACACGCCTTTAATCCCAGCACTCAGGAGGCAGAGGCAGGCCCATCTCCATTTTAAACCACGCTTCACTCCTATGGGGAGTGGTTTTGCTCATAGCAGTACACAAAGCCTTGGGACTTCTGTTTGTCTACGGTCTGCTCTGTCCAGCTTCTTCTTAGTAATTTTTCAATTAACCTAATTGTTTGGGAAGGATTTATATCCAAAATTTCATGTTGCCAGCAATCACCTTCTGATACTGTGGGAATCCACCTACCTTCTTTTATGGGGATTTAGAAGCTTGCCTTTTTTAAATAACAGTTTGGCATCTTCTCGGTTTTCATTTTCCCCAACAGAATATTCAGCTTCACCTTCTCAGGGAGGGAAGGACAATGAGTTGATGGTGAGATTATCAGTAAGATTGTGATATCAAACCAAGCATCTCTCACTCTGCAAAGACAAATATATTTAAAATGTCTCAAGGTGTACCTCATAGTTTTTTTTTTAGTTTTGTTTTTGTTTTTTGAGACAGGGTTTCTTGGTGTTTTGACCAGGCTGTTCGTAAACTCACAGTGATTGACCTGCCTCTTTGGATGTATTCTTAATGAAAAAAATATTAGGAATTATTTTTTGTTTGTTTGTTTGTTTGTTTCTAGTTTTGTTGTTGTTGTTGTTTGGTTTTTTGTTTTGTTTTGTTTTTTGTAGTTTGAACTTGACTAAGAGACATTAGTGGCCCTCAGGATGCTGAAGTGATTTTTATATTTGTACCTACTCACCACCACCATTGGCTTTTCATTTAAAGTAAATGGAGTTATTTCATACCTCATTATAACATGCACATGAACACTATTATGGGCATGCACACACAGAGAGATTCAATTCTATTCTTAATTATTCGTGCAGGCAGAGACAATGCAAAGCTGTACACAAGCCAAAACCCTTAATATTTTCATTTAGAATGTCCTGTTTGACTCTTAATTGGAACACGAAAACTTAGAAAAGTGACATATGAATGTTTAAGGACTTATTAGGCACCTTCGGTATTCAAGTTCTAGACAACAAGGCGCAGGATGAGTCAATAAATCATACATCTGCTGAAAGACCAAGATTCCCAAGGAGGGATAGACTGACAAAGTGCACACCTGTGAGCCTGTGTAAGAGAGGAGGGCACACTGGACCTGCTACAGTCAATACCTAAAGTCTTGGTACTGAGCCAATATGGTACAGCGCTGGAGGACAAAGGGCTCTAGTTTTAGGGAGTGAAGAATTACTTCAGGTCTCTAGGAGATTAAAGACAAGAAAGTATAAACAAGACCATAGCTGTCTGGTCCAGGTAGCTCTAGATAGTGATTGGCCAGTACTGACAAAAAGAACAGAGGCCATGTACCTGCTTTCTCATTCTTCTTTCAATGAATGGATGGGGCTCCATCTTTTGTAATTGCCTTTTTTTTTTTTTTTTTTTTTTCTTTGGTAACTTATTTATAGAAACATACTTAATTGCTATTTTGTCTATGGCGACATAAGGGGAGGGGGAGAACCCATTGAAGGGACTAAGGCTTAAAGCCATAGCCAGACACCAAACCAGCCAGTGCCGCAATCATGTTAAACAGCTCATTCTTCACCCATTCCCCACATTCCTCATGTTTCCTCAGGACTGGCATCCATCTGAAATGCATTGTGTGGTAGTACAAACTAATTTAAAATATCTCTGTAGTGGTGATAAGTAGCTACATCCCATGCTCGCATTCTGTTCCATAGGACTCTCAGAAGCCACATGGGTTTCTCCCTCAATAACTCACTACAATCAGCTGTGTGAAAGGTGTCCCATATCCCTGCAGAAGTGCTGTCGTGAACACTTGTCTTGACTCATCGGTTCTTGGCTGCCATTCGTTACGAATCTCCTCCAGAGGCTTCGGTCTACAGTCACAGAGGTAAACATACATACCTGGCCCTGCCTGATGTCAACCCTCGCCTTTGATGGGATCTCCCTTATGCCTCACCGCTTTGCTTTGACTATACAATGTTCTCCCGTGCTTACCTGTAGAATGGTGGTCCCCAGCCGCTGCTGCTGTTTGGGGGTGGATCTGCAAGTATATGGAGTTGGCCCTAGGTATGGGAAGTAGATCATTGGGAATGTGGCTTTGAGGGTTATAGCAGTCTCCAGAAGGTTCCTCCTTCTCTGTGTCCTGTTTGCAATGAGCTCCTGCCACGTGCTCACTGCCATGATGTTCTACCTCACTGATGACAGGCTCAATGGGTCAACTAGGCCAAAGACCTCAGACTGAACGTCTAGAACTGTGAATTAAAATAAACACTTCTTTCTTTTTAATTGTTCTCTCTCTCTCTCTCTCTCTCTCTCTCTCTCTCTCTCTCTCTCTCTCTCTCTCGTCACAGGAACGCAAACGTAGCTAAGTAGAAACTGACCAAGGGGAATCTTGGAGAACATACTTTAGCTCAAGCAAATGGAAACTTCACACTTTGGTATCCAGGCTCAGGTCAAGCATCCACTCCTCTGATGTCTTTTATCTACCCATAGGGCAAGTTAGATGCATCCCTAAAATCCCTCCATCAAAACCATATGATGGGGCTGATAAGATGACTCAGTGTAAAGGCACTTCCTGCCAGATCTGATGACCAGAATTTTATTCTTGGACCCTACAAGTTGGAAGGAAAGAATGACTCCGAAAACTGTCCTCTGACCTCCACACATGCACCCTGGAACCCTAGTGCATGCACACGTGGACACACACACACACACACACACACACACACACACACACTAAACAAATTATAAAGATAAAAAGCCACTCGATGACATTCATTTGGCATATATCTACCATTTTAATCATCAGCCTGCTTATCATGAGACTGAAAACTTTTTCAAATTAGGGTCTTAATATACTGACACTACCTGACACATGACAAGAGGTTTACAAAAGTCCGTAGGTGTGTGAGAGAGCAAATGAGTAGGTAATTAAATACTGACCTAGCACCCTGCTGTGGGAAGTGAGATTCATGAGCACTGTGTTAGCTGCTTCCTGTGGTGTAACAAGTTATCCCTGAAACGGGAAGCATTTACTATCTTGGATTCTAAGAGTCCCGAATCCGGGTGTGGGTTATCTGGGGAAGATTTGTTTTGTTGGGGCTGCAGGACTACCGTCATGTGTAGACTGGGTTTTGAGGCTCACTTACAGGGCTCTAGGCTGAAGGCTTCCTCTCTTTGTGACTGCCCCCACATGGTAGCTTCCCACAGAGCAAGCTCCAGAAGAGGGGCCAGGTCATGTAGTCCTTTATGACTTATTCTCTGTGCCATATATTGCCGTCTCTACCTCTTTAAGTGAGTCCAGCCCACATCCCTCAGGAGAAGGGGATACCACAAAATGTGAAGGCCAGTGCGCGATCCTCCAGGCTGTCCGGCACACGTGATTACCTGGAAAGCTTCAAGAAGGGGGCTTGTCATACAGTTCTCCCGTCACCCTCAAAAGAACGGAACTCCTTCCCCTCTACCTTGTGGTTAGGGTCCTGTTTCTTCTCCCTTAGCTCTCTTTGTTGCTGTTACTGTTGGTCAGAGAAGCATTCTCGCTCAAAACAATCTTTCACAAGGATCTGGGTTTTGTGGAAGCAGAGAGGAACACTAAACAGGAAGACAATTTGTAGCAAATCTTTCTTTACTAAAATAATTTCTTTTTAATCCATGTTTGATTTGGCCCATAGAAACTTGGGGCATTATGAAGTAAGCAGAGCAATGCTGATGTCATGCATGCAGCCCAACTCCATGCTTTCTTCACTAAAAGGAACATTGTCACTGGAAGGAGTTGGGCAATAATAGCTGGTGCATTTGCTGGAGAGCTAATATGACTAATAAGGCCTTAAGCAACAGATATTGTGCTGAGGGCTTTGTATGTATTATTTCATTCACAACAGCCACAAGAGGTAGGTCCTGCTATTTCCCCATCTTTTTGGCCCAGGTATACACTGAAGCTCTGAGATTTGTGACTAGGCTAAAGGAACAAAATTGTTAGTGCTAGAATAGGCTCGCTATACTCCTACCCTCCTTATACTGTTGTCTCTATGCTTGGGGGAGACAAATGCTACAGTTGGTACAGGGGCCGTGCTCACTGTTTACTCTATATGCAATTCTTTGAAGTTGGCATAGTATCCCTATCCCAAGGATGATTAACTGAAGTTCAAATATGTTGCTTGATTTACTTGTTAGCCTAATCTGAGCTAATGGACTTGCGCGGTACTTGAGTTAGGGTAGGTTAAGGATTCTGAGAGTGGCCTCCTTAAATCTCACTCCTCGTGTTCTCAAAGTGGGATTAATCATCATGTGTTCTCAGCCATTTGGGGGACTGAACAAGATTTTTTAAAAGTTTATTTTGAATATTATGTATATGTGCATGTGTCTGTGTAGGAACCAAGCTATGTGCATATGTGTGAGCCATCATCCTACATGGATGCTGAGGCGCAAACTCAGCCCTCTGCAAGAACAACAAACTCTGTTAATGGATGAGCTGTCTCTCTAGCTCCCTGAACAAGACTTTGCACACCTTTCATCCCAGCTTCTCGCATGGTCATTTTAAGTACGAATAATAAATAGACAAGCACAGCTCTAAAATCAGAGAGGAAATGCATTCTTTAGTCATGGAAACATAGACTGACATTATTTGGTCTGCACTGGTGCGGCTCATCTATTCATCACACACTTAATTCATTATACATTTATTGAATGCCTTCTGCGTGCCAAATGTTGGGATAATCTACAACGACAAGGAGTTTTTCTAAAGGTGGGACCCACATTTATTGACAGCTCATGAAGTCAGGTGTGTGAGAAGAGCACAGCGATGCATCACCCTGGCACTGCGTTCATGACTGTGGATGAGGGATGCTCATCACGTGGCTCTGTCACCTGAGCTCTGTCAAATGAACTTTAGTGATAATCGCCTCATTCTTTAAAGCCCTGTCTGCCTGGCCTCTGATTGATTGGACCTGAGGTGCCCACTTTCCATTTTTATAGCTTGGTTTCTTCTTTCTACCTGGGACTTTCAGGACGATTGATTTTCCATGTACATTGTCGTTTCCACTCGCCAATCCCTAGGCTCCCTGCTTCCCCTCCCCGCTCCCTCCATCACTGATTTCCTTCTTGTGTTTTGCTGATCTCTGGCTCTGAGGCTTGTGTTTCCCACATTTCCCTCACACACATTCACAGTAAGAGGTGAATTAGAATGAGGCAAGATACAGTGTGGGGATGTAAGACCATGCACACTAGGGCACTGATTTCTAACTCTTTGCCATACCCTCCTTAGGTTTTGCTAGGGGATGAGGGACTTACACACCAAAAATGGTGCGAGTTTATGGTGCACAGATTAGTAACACTACACCCCAAAGAACCATCTACTACAGCAGGGCCTCAAAAAATGGCATAAAAAGATACTTTACCCCATGCTCACTGTTGAAAGGTCTCAAAGCTTGTTTTCAGTTGGATACCCTATACGTTTTACTCAGTTTTCACATAATTCCCTTTTACTTTGTCCATTTATCTTACATCTCCACAGAGTATAAAGCAAAGATTTTTGATGCTGAGGGAAGTATGTGAGGTAAACAGAGCAGGTATTTGGTCTTCATTGTGCAGTTAAGAGAACCAAGTTGAGGCTCAGAGACAGTATGCTGTGCCCAGTATCACTTAGCTAGCAAAGAGCTAACAGAATCTAAGGCTACATCCTGTGCCCGGCCAGCCTGTGATGGAGGCACAGACATTACTGGTGCCCAGCATAAGGGGTCACCCACAGCATGCATCTCAGCTCTGGAAGGTTGAATCACAAGCAGCCACATGATGATGAGGGGAGAGACTTCTGCACAGAATCTCCCAGGGATCTTCACTAATATTAGGGAGCTGGTCAATGTTTATCACCAAGGTCAGACAACAAGCCAAAGGTGAGGCTTGTGAACCTACCTTTCAATGACTTCAAAACAACCAGCAGTGGTGGTGGGACTTAAGACAAGCTATCCTTGCCAGCAATGTAAACTGCCAGATGTCCAGTAACAACAACACCCCCAAGAACCTAGTACTGACTGGAGACATGACTTTGAGGTAAGATGTAAGTGCACTTTTTCCACAGAGAATTGTATTAGTCATGGCTCTCTATAGTAACAGAACTTATAGAATGAAACTCTGTGTGTGTATGTGTATGTTTGTGTGTGTGTGTATGTTTGTGTGTGTGTGTGTGTGTGTGTGTGTGTGTGTGTGTGTGTGTGTGTGTGTGTAGAAAGAGGATTTATTAGAATGACTTACAGGCTGTGGTTCAGCTAATCCAACAATGGCAGCCTATGAATGGAAAGTCCAAGAATCCAGAAGTTGCTCAGTCCATGAGGCTCAGCTGGTCTTCAGCAGACACTGAAATCTTGAAGAAGTAGGCTCTAATGCCAGAAAGAATGGCCTTGTTAACAAAGAGAGGGCAAGCAGGCAAGGAGTAAAAACTTCCTTTTCTGTGTCCTTCTATTTCAGCAGAACACGTGGCCCAGATTAAAGGTGTATCTTCCCACTTCTAGATTAGATTGAAGATGTGTATCTTTCTGCCTCAAGATCTGGATTAGAACTGGATCTTCCTACTTCAAATTAAGCAAAAGTCCCTCACAGGTGTGCCCTCCATTTTTGGATTTTAGTTCATACCAGATGTATTCGAGTTGACAACCAAGAATAGTCATTACAAAGATTGAATTTCAGTTTCAAGACCTGCCAAAGATGCTCATAACTACAGGTTACTCCAGCTCCGGGTGACTCAATGATCTCTTCTGGCCTCCACAGACACCTACATACACACACGCACACACACACACACACACACACACACACACACACACACACACACACTTCAAAATAAAAATTTAAAAAAGAGCCTAACATTATAACTTGTCTTCTGTCCAGTGTGGGTATCACATGTCCTGACAGCCAGTACCTCCCAAAGGACTAGCACTTGCCGCGGTAGAATCAAGACACAGTGACTTCCCCTGCAATGAGCCCATGGCCAATGACAATATAGATAAGTTCCTGTTGATAAGTGACAGAATTGTTCAGCCCACAGAATCCTTTACTCATAAGCAGGCTCCAGAGAGCAATCAATGTTTCGAGCAGCAGGCAAGACCAAATTCTACTGGATACTTCCACACAAAGCTCATTCCATCAAGAAAATTAAGTGACAAAAAAAAAAAAAAAAGAAAAAGAAAGAAAGAAAGAAAGAAAGAAAATTAAGTTAACATTAAATGGCAGAAGTGATCCATAAACTAAAGAGACACAGTAGAGACAAAAGAAGAGACAGCTGAACAGTCAACTCCAAGTGTGTCTCCCTGTCTGCCCCTCTAATCACAAATACATGGTCTGAGAGACCTCTGACTCTTCCACAGCCTTACCTAATTCTAGCAACTCGTGTCTTACAGCTGAAGATAAGGAAATAAACTCATCATACAATGGCAACTCTTTGAACAAAGGTCCCCCCAGGTCTCTGATCCCTGAGGCTTCTAATCTTGAAGCTGAGAAGAAGGCCAGAAACTCTTCCCACTGCCAGACCATGTCTAGTCCACCTGAATATCTTGGGGTCCAGCAATCTTCAAGCCACACTGTGGTCATTCCACAGATAGACAGGAAGAAACAGACCGTAATCTGAAATTTAAACGACCTATTCCTGCTGGTTTCTAGAGATCTTTCTGTTGCAAAGATTGTAAGTAGTATTTTATATCTGCTTTCTTTTCACCTTGGCATAGACATAGTGAATGTATATCGTTAATTATACATCAGTATACATTAACCACAACTAAGGCATATTGACCTTTCTTTGTTTTGGTTTCTTGAGATAGGGTCTGTCCATCTGGCCCCAGTTGGCCTAGAACTGCCTATATAGGCCAGTTAGCACAGGTGAGCCTCAAACTTGCAATGATTCTTCTGTCTCTGCCTCTTGAGTATTAATAATTGGTCTTGTGTGTATTTCTGTGTGTGGGTGTGTGTGTGTATGTGGGTGCATTGGGTACACACATGTATGGGGTTAAGCATACGCACTTTTGTATAAAACAGTGGAGGCTAGAGATCAGCCTTTGGTATAATTACTTGGATGTTCTCCATCTTGTCTCTCAAGACTAGGCTGGCTGGAGAGCCCCAGGGATCCATCTATGTCTACCTGCCCAATGCTAGACTTTCAAGTCCCTCAGTAGAAGAATGGATAAAGAAACTGTGATACATTTACACTATGGAATACTACTCAGCTATTAACAACAAGGAATTCCTGAAATTTGTAGACAAATGGATTGAACTAGAAATGATCATAATGAGTTAGTTCACCCAGAAGCAGAAAGAGTCAAATGGTATATGCTCACTTATATATGGACACTAGCCCAAGGGATATGTCCCATGAAAGTCTTCACTTACGAGGACAGTGGGTCAGAGAGGAGGACATCCTATTGGGACTTTAGGTGAGAGAAGCATGGGAGAATGGGGAAATAGAAAGATTCAGAGTGTCCTAGAAACTTACAAGAAGAACATTATGACAGGCGGATCTGGGCCCAGGGGTCCCGCTCAAACTATGGCACCAGCCAAGGACAATACAGGCCGTAAACTTCAAACCCCTACCCAGATCTAGCCAATGGACAGGACATTCTCCACAGTTGAGTGGAGAGTGAGGACTGACTTTCACATGAACTCTGGTGCCCCATATTTGGCCATGTCTCCTTGATGGGGAGGCCTGGTGGCACTCAGAGGAAGGATAGCAGGCTACCAAGAAGAGACTTGATACCCTGTGAGCATATACAGGGGGAGGAAGTCCCCCTCAGTCACAGTCATAGGGGAGGGGAGTAGGGGGAAAGCAGGAGGGAGGGAGGAATGGGAGGATAGAAGGGATGGGATAACAATTGAGGTGTAATATGAATAAATGAATAAAATATTAAAAAAACAAGTATATATCATCACACCCAGATTCTCATGTGGGTTCTAAGGGACCTGGGTCCTTATACACTTTACCAATTGAACTTTGCACAGCCTGATAATTGGCTTTTGAGAAACAGTAGTGCAAGTTGTCCTTGTATAGAAGTCATTTTGTTCTGCTTCAGTTTAAAATAAGGAGCCTCGGCTGTGATCTGTGACACTTTGTTCTGCTTACCCCAGACAAGGACTTTTATCATTGCTTCCTAAGCAAATAATGTTCTCTTAGTCACTTTGGACTGCTGTAGCAGAACACCACAAACTAAGTGGCATATAAACAACAGAAATGTATTCTTCACAATTCTAAAGGACAGAAAGTCCAAGATGAAGACACCAGATGAAGGCAGTGTCTAGAAAGACCCACTTCCTAGCCTTAGCTTTTTTGTTATCGGACTATCACATGGCAGACAAATCAAAGAAATTCTCCTAATGGGGAATTAATTATACTTGTAGTAGCTCTGCTTTCATGAGTTAATTACCACTGAAATCCCACCTCCAGACACTATTTCAGCGTAGACTGGGTCTCCACATGAGCACTGGAGGACACAAGCATTTGGTCTACAGCAAGGTGCACACCGCTTCAAAACTCAGGCTTCCTGATGCCTTTACCACTATGGATGTGAGCATGACAAATCACAGAGAGATGTTTTCTGCAAAAGAAAGATGTTCAACTTCTGCTCTCTGGCACATTGCTTGCACTGTCCTCTGGCCTTGTCTATTGGGGGACTAATGGTCTACTAAAGATATGGCAATAATCAAAATCCCAGTGTGTCAGGGTTCTTCTTCTCTTCTATCCCTGACTTCTTGGTAGACTGTGGATCACTTTGTCCTGCAGTCATTTCTTAACACAGAACCTCTGCAACCAGGGCTGTTTGAGGAGCAAACTCCACTGTATTTTATTCTTGCATTTTAAAGTAAGATTGATTAATTCCTTTTCGGTGGAAAACTATAAGAAGGGAAACTCAGTGTACTGGTTGGCATATTGATTATTTTTCTTGCCACTGTGACAAAATATATGACACAATGGCTTATACTTTGAGGGTGAAGAAGTCATGGCTACCGAGTCAGGAGTGTCTAGTCACATTGAATCCACAATCAGGAGACAGAAAGTGGACAGGAAATGGGGCTACACTATAAAACCCTCCCACTGACCTATTTCTTCAAGCAAGACTCTGTGGCTTAAAGGTTTCACAACTTCACAAAGCAGTGCCACCGGCCAGAAACCAAGTATTCAAACACGTGAGCCTTTTGAAGGACAATTCACATCCAAAACCTACAACAGAGAGTAAACTTTGAAGAGGCATGAAGGGTAAGTACAGGTAGATTGTGGCTGTAGGTTTCATATGAAACTAGTGTTATTCTGTTCTGATGTCTTTCTTCTTCCCAAGGTTTGAAAGAACTTCCCCTCTAGGGAAAAGAAGAAATTGTAGTTTTTCTACACAAAGATATTTTCTTCCCCCAAAGAGCCTTTGCACACTTTCATATCTTACCAAGGAAAGGAAATCCGAAGGCTGCCTTTTTATTTTCCTCACTGTATTGTGTTCAATTGTGGCTTGAACCCTGTCTCAAGCACTTGCTTTTTGTGGGAGTAAAGTGTATTAACTTTACTTTCTATAGAGAGCACATAGAGCCTAAAATTATCAGAGTAATTTACTTATTGGTGTCTTTTGTTATACTTGTACTGAGTATTTTGACAACAAAAACTTTACTACCTTCATTTGTTTAAGATTTATTTTATTTTTATTTTATCTGTGTGTGTGAGTGAACCACATGAATGAATCATATGCATGTTTAGTGTCTGATGTGATTTGAATGAAAATGGCCACCATAGACTCATAAGACAGGAATTATTGGAGATGTGGCCTTATTGGAGTAGGTGTGGCCTTGTTGGAGGAAGTGTGTCACTGGGGCTGGGCTTTGAGGTATCAGAAGCCCAAGCCAGGCCCAGTGTGTCATCCTATCTTCCTGGTGCCTACTGATCCAGATGGAGAGCTCTTGGCTCCTTTCCAGCATCTTGTCTGCCTACTGTTGTCATGTTTCCCCCAATGATGACAATGGACTAAAGCTCTGAACTGTAAGCCAGCCTCGGCCAAATGCTTTTCTTTGTAAGAGTTGCAGTGGTCATGGTGTCTCTTCACAGCAATAGAACACTGACTAAGACAGCGTCTACAAAGGCTAGACTTTGTCCCCTAGACTTATAAACAGTTCTGAGTTGTTATGTGGGAGCTGTGAACTGAACAAAGATCCTTTGAAAGAGCAACAAGTGCTTTTAACCTCTGAACTATTACAATAGGCCCCTTATTATCTTTTTGAGAAGGAAAGACGAACCTGAGACTTTCTAGTTTTATTCAGTGTACAGTACTTCCTACTAGCAAACAAAGTCCATTGTTGAATCTCTGCATGCCCCAGCCTGTATATTATCATATTATCAATGAACAACTTCAGCTCTTCGGATCTAAACAATAAACACACATCAGAATTTTATATATCACTACAGGCATTCAATTCACTAGAAGCAGGGTTAGAAAGGTATGTGATTAGAATTGTGTTAGCTCAACTCCAAAGAGAAGCAGGAACAGTTCTGTTGGTAATCCTATAAGCCAATGACCTCCATTTTGTAAATTAGCAAACTGAAGACCAGGGAAATTGTAACTATTTATTAAATTGTCACTATTTAGTAATACTAAATAAAAACATGACTATCATTTTATAGCCATTTGCTATTTGGACATCAATTTTTTTCCTAATATTTAAGCCTATTTGCTTAATAAATTTAACTTTTCAATACCTTGTTTGGTCTGATGTCTTGACATAATTAATGAGGCTGCTGTGAATAAAGGAAGTTTCAGAATCTCTCACAAAGAGCACATATTTACTTTCTGGTTGTTAGCAGAACTTCCTGGAGGAGCCAGTAGCAAAGACATGAGATAAGACTATCTGTACAAACAAAGAGCCATGTGTGTCTCAACCACCATACCGTTTAGCAAGTGCTCTTGGAAACTATAGCTGTTCTTTTTTTAATTATCCGTGTTTTTTAAAGATCTGTTCTTATTCAAGATCTTAAGAATACTAGCGATAACTAATACTAATAAAACAGAATTGGAAACAATAGAAAAGCTTGATTATTTGTAAAAAAAAAAAAAAATCACTAAACATGAAAAACCTATAGTAACAGTGATAAAGAAACGCCACAGAAGACACAATTTACCAGTGTTAAAATTGAAAGAGACTCCTTCCATCCTCTACCGTGGACCCTCTGGAAGTCAATGCTAATGCCTAAGAAAAACAGGATTGCCATCTATGAACTCCTTTTAAAGAAAGGAGTGATGGTTACCAAGAAAGATGTCCATATGCCCAAACATCTTGAGCTGGAAGACAATGAATGGACCAAACTTCATGTAATAAAAGAGCATGCAGTCCCTCAAGTCTCGAGGCTGCATGTGTAGCAGTTTGCTGGAGACATTTCTGTTGGTACCTTATGAATGAGGGCATCCAGGGTCTCCGAGATCACCTTCACATATCTTCAGAGATCGTAGCTGCTACCAGGTAGCACAGCTGTGCTGAGACTGGCAGGCCTCCGCCCAAAGGTCCAGAGGGCGAGAGACTTGCAAGACTCACAAGAGAGGAGACCGACACCTACAGAAGGAGAGCGATCCCCTGGTGCTGACAAGAAAGCTGAGGCTCGGGCTGGCTCAGCAACCGAATTCCAGTTTAGAAGGAGTTCTGTTTGTGGATGTGGTCAGCCACTTCAGTGAAGCTGGAGATTTTTTTGTGTTAAATATACTTTAGAAAAAAAATTGAAAAAGATGTTTTACAGGATCCCTCCCCCCACAAAAAATATTTAAGGGATAATAAAACAATAGCATAAAATTTAAATTTGACAACTTGGCTGAACTTGTCACATCATTTAAATAAAACTTTCAAAATTAATGCAATAAAAAATGTAGAACTTGGCCAGGCATAGTAGTAGTACATGCCTTTAATCCAGCACTCAGGAGGCAGAGGAAAGGAGTTATCTTTATAAGTAAGAAGCCAGCCTGGTTTCATAGAGAGTTCCAAGCCATCCAAAGTCACACAGTATGGCCCTGTCTTAAAATAAAACAAAATAAAAACAAAAAAAATATCCAACTTTAGTAGAACATTATTAAAGTTTAGTTATTAGCTTTATCAAATATATATATCTTTAAAAATCAGATGGCTTCAGTGGCAAAACCTACTATTTATCTAAATAGCTAAAAACAAAATGTTATAGAAATTCTATCAGATTGTAGGGGTATAGGAAACATTTTACAACCCATAAAGCCAGACTTAACGAAAATGAATATACTATTCTGATTAAGGCAGTCTTTAAGATAAGGCCAGAAAGAAAACAAACAGCAGAAGACTACATATATCATTTGCAGTGATAGATTTTTTTTTATGCCTAAGATAAAAAGACACAAGGGCAGGCCCTCTCAAAATTTGTGTGCAACACTATTCTAATAGCTCGAGTCTGTGCAGCAAGGCAAGAGAAAAAAGTCTTATTGACTAAATGTCTCACCAATTCTTTCCTTCAAGAAGATTCTCAAGTAATAGGACTTCCTGTTTTCACCGGAAAGACGGTCTAGTCAGAGAATGCATTCCCATCCTTTACAGCTAGGAACTGTCTTGTGACTAGAGGACAGAGGTCGTGTACAAAGGGTCATGCCCTAGAAAGGAAGTTGGCGACCCCTTAAGTTCTCAGGGTGGGGATCATACCTGGGGAGAGCAAGACAGGAGGACAGAACTGTTCACTGAGTGTATGAAACACAAGGGATTCTCGTTATTGACTTTACAGCTTATGTTCTTGGAAAATTCTCTTGTTTTAATAGCTTTAGATTCTTTAAGCATTGTTATACATAAATAATATGTTGTCTGCAAATAAAACATGCTTTTTAATTTTTCTTTTGTTGTGACATATAAACGTTCTAAACTAGTTACTAGAAAAAATAATCTGAACTGCGGTCCCTTAGTGAGACCTAACCTAAATATTAATCCTACCTGCTCATGACTCCCACTTTACTCTTTCAGTGGAGTACCGGCCTTGTGAGAGCCAAGGATTTTTGTCAGCTTTAGCTGTCATCTAGACAATTGCAGGACACTTAGAACATACCTAATGAATATTTGTTGGGCAAAAATGGGTTTTACTGTAAGAACATCATAAACAGACAAAGGATTTTCCTAAGGATGATGACATTTCTTTCTTTCTCCAAATTTTCACTTGTACCCAATATTTTAACACTGGTTTGACAGCTTTGTCAGAAATCAAATGGCTTAAACAGATTAGAAGTTAATTTCCATAGTAATAATAGCAAGGTGCATAGCACTTTATTTACATGTATCAGTGGGTGTGGTCCTGTCAGCATCCCTACAAAAGAGCCGGCACCTTCTTCTGTTCTCAGAGCCAGAAAGCTGAGCCACAAAGAGATTTACTAGTTTTCCCAAAGTGATATCGTTAAGATAGCCATTTTGATTTAAACTCAACTGTCGGGTCCCAGCAGGTTCACCTGAAAGAGGGAGTGGGGATTGAAAGTAGGATACAGAGACATGAGAAATAACGAATCAAGTCAGGAAATTTCTGATCAAGATTCCCTTTATTGCCGACTAGCAGGAACATATATAGAGCAAGGTCAATAGGATCTATTCTTATCTCACTCACCCTAGCCCCCGGGCAAGAATACAATAGCCTAAATCGCTCCCTGTAGAACTTCCTAGTTCTCTGAGTAGTTCCTTGTAAGAACTTCCTAGATCCTCTGGGTGGTTCCAAGTTGAGACTTCTCTACTTCTTTCAAAGGTAAATAGTTCAAGGATAGCCTAGAACACAAGACCTCGTGGTGAGGTAATGGTCAGCAACTCGAAGGTCACAGCATACAGCCTAAGCACAGGATTTCTAACATGGCAGAATTTGGCACGGGTTCCCACACTCAACATCCACTAGAATCCATGTTCTTAACCACTACATTAAACACAACTTTCAGTGTGTCTACAAGTCTTGCAGGGCCGAAAGGGGGGATTAATAAGCTCTCAGAAGCTGTGGCTGGTCTGAGGACCCTGCTGATTGGCCAGGAATTTCACTCCATTCCTCTTTCTTGAGGATCAAAATTGATAAGCAGTTTAGAGTGTAGGAGAGGTCCTACTGGGCTGGTATCCAAGCGTCTTCTTCCTTTGATCGGGAGTTTAGGTTGCCCTACTACACCAAGGTGATAAGGAACCATGCGTACTACATGTTAACCCGTGGGAAGGAGAAAGGAGAAAGCCAGGGGTCACCACTTTTCTTTCTAGGGCATGACCCTTTGTACACGCCCTCTGTGCTCTGCTCATGAGATAGCGCCTAGCTGGGAAGAAGAATGAGAATGCAGTCTCTGACTAGACCATCTTTCCGGTGAAAACAGGAAGTCCTATTACTTGAGAATCTTCTTGAGGGAAAGAATTGGTGAGACATTTTTAAGTCTCCAGCACAACAGATACAAAAACCTTTGACAGTCTCATCACACCTTGTCTTGCGTTTCCTCTTAGAATGATCACATACGGTCCCTCTACATTCCGCCCGCACCCGCCCTTCCATTTTGCTGACTGGCACAGAATTCCTTTGCCTTTAAGAAAACTAAGTTTGCAACTGTGTCACTTCCTTTAATTCAATCCCTCCAGAATTCCAATCAAGTGGAAAGGGGCAGTTAATTTTTGTAGAGCCCAAAGTCAGTAGTTTAGGAAGATAAATAATAAACATTTTAAATTTCCGAGAGCCCACCTTTCCCTGTATTTCCTCAGCGGCCCCACCTGTTCCTTAATCGCTGTCATCTTTAATGCAGCTCAATGAAGTTGGAAACAGCACCCTCAAAGAGATTGATTTTGTTTGAATTCTCCTTCTCTCTAAGTGTAAGTGCTGATAAGTAGCTTTTGTTGTTGTTGTTGTTTTGTTTGTTTGTTTGTTTGTTTAATCTCTACTACCACCAGAGAGGCCCCTGGAGGAAAGATGGTGAAGGTAATTCATTCTACACAGATGTGATTTGAATCAAGTGCAGTCAAAGACCGGGAGGCTCAGTTCATTTTTACTGGAATGTCTTGGCCTCAGCCTAGGAACTCGGAGACGTTTGGCTTAGACAATTCACACAATGCACTCACCCTTCCGGCAGTCACGGGTGAGCTACATGTAAACAATGCAGGCAGCAACTGTGCTCACACAATACACCCAGTCACTCGTGCAAGTTTAAAAAAAGGAGGCTCAGGGGGTGGGGCTGGGGGGACATAGGAAGCCGCCATCTTACGTAAAGAAATTTATCTTCACAGTTAGGAAGTAAATTTGATGAGACTGGGTGCATTCAAAAGGATATGGCCACAGCCAGGAAATATATTTTAGAACGTGGATGTTTACTCCTTTCTGAATGAAGAACAAAATTTTAAAGATAAGATAAAATAAATAAATTTTGAGAAAGAAAAGCCAAGCAAAGAAGAACAAAGGGCCACAAAATGGGTGATACAGAAATAATCCTGGCTTGTGGCTGCCACCAAAGCCTATAAGCTCTCCTTTCTGAGATGGGTAGGTCTGCAAATGAACCCAAACACAGAGTTTATTTGGGATACATTGTACAAATGCTTCCTCTTGTTATTTATTTATTTCTCTTTCTTTCTTCCTTCCTCCTCCTCCTTCTCTCTTTGGCAGGCAAAGCACAGGCTCACTTTTGGATGAACCTCAGTTATTTCTAATAACCTCGGTTTTTGGAAGATGGCAGCCATCTGCATCTTGAGAGAGGGCTAGCTATTGAATGGGCTTTGGCAGGCAGGGAGGCAAATGCGTTTGCTTTAGCTTTCTCAATAATCAGTGAATGTCTCTGCAGGCTCAGTTGGTCTGACTGATTGATTGTAAAGACAGTCAGAATGAACAGCTCTACTATCTCCCAGCCTGATCTCCCCACCACGTATTGACCCAGCCCAAGTTACATATGTTACAGTATTTGCAAAGCTGTCAGTGTTGTAAAACACCGACTGGGAACTCACTATTGACAGAGGGTTTTATGAGAACCCATTAAAATTTGAAACCAGATAGCCCTGGCCTGTTTTACATTTTGAGAATTCTTTTATATAGGGAGAGAGAAGCCATTTATTAGGTTATCTACACATTCACGCAAACATGGCAGTAAGAACAGTGAAAAGATAGTTCTTCCTGAGAATTCCCTTTGATATGATTAACTGGGCAGAAACTTGGAATGAAAACAGAGAGAGAGGGGAGAGCTGGAACAATCTTGTGTGTGTGCATGCAACTGTGTGTGTGTGTGTGTGTGTGTGATGTTGCTGTTTTGTTTTCCTTGCTTTTAATTAACTAATTTTTCAAATTTCGTAATATGAGGAGCCCAAACC
The DNA here is from genome assembly GCF_903995435.1 of Acomys russatus. Lineage (NCBI taxonomy): Eukaryota > Metazoa > Chordata > Mammalia > Rodentia > Muridae > Acomys > Acomys russatus. The sequence continues at coordinate 93,503,556 of NC_067138.1, read as the reverse complement.
CCAGACCCTTTCTCGTTCAAAAAAAGGAGGTGCTGGCATCTGCTGGTAAAGGTAAGCACTCTTGTTTTGAACATGTGTCATCTCATTAACTCAGGAGATGACCTGGCCTGTCTGGAAACTGTCTGCATTTGAGACCTCTTGGCTGATTTATGGCTAAAGCAAAATGGGTCATTTGAAATTGTGGAGCCAGCGGTTGGCTTTCATTCATCTTTAAAGCCTTTAGTCGAATTCAGGACAGATCAGAGGGCTCTCTCCTCATGCTGAATAAACTTCTGACAGTCATAATTGAAGTCTTCAAATGGGATACTACGGGAATGCAGGGAACTCGAGGCCCCTTGAGTCACTGAGCACACTTAGTTGAAATTCTGATACCCTGGTCACCCTGGCTAAACGAAGAGTAGGGATTTAATGAGTTTGCCATGTTAAAGTGCACCGGTGTTAGGCAGGAATCAGACTCATTAATTAAGGCTCTACTTAAACCATTGAGCAGTTTTCCCTAAAGACAGAACTGAGGGGGGGGGGTTGAGGTTAGAAATGGGGGTAAGTTTGCTCTCATCCAATCATCAGCCACTAAATGGAGGTTGACAGTGGGAAAGGGGTAATGAGCAATTTTAACTAGTTTCACCACTGATCACAAAACATTGTGGATGTCCAGAATCCTAGCTACTTTATTTTGAAACTGGTCAGCACCCATGAGTGACAGTCTTCCCTACCTGAAGAACTTTCCAGACCATGGATGGCACCTATAATGTTGCACTATTTTCAAAGCCACAGCTGGAACAGAATAGGGACTTGGCGGTCTCTTTCACCAAAAATGGAGTTTTCTTAGTGCCCGAGTCCCTAGTGAGTGAATAGATTAAAGCCAGTCTACTCTTATGGTGTCTGGGAGTGGGGGTGGGGACTATTGCCACAACTAGCAATCGAAAGCCGGAGACATGGGCTTGTCCTTGTGGCCTTCTGTAAAAGTCTTTGAGGGCCCATTTCCTTTTCTCTGAAATGGGGACAATAATTTCTAACCCAGGCGAGCACGCCAGGGGTTCCACGGGATGCAAAGTGTCCGTATCTCGAAATACCTACCTACCAAGGAAAGACGTATCTGATCACGAGTAAAAAGTTTCCCAAACATAGATTAGACAGTGATTCCCAAGTTCTACTTGCTTCAGTTAAGAGTTGTTCCTTCTCAGTTTCTTCTTCCATTAAATGACATACTCTTTAAACTGTGTAGGAAAATATGGTGTTGGGACTAAGGCCCCTAAGAGTAGACATTTTAAAAATGACCATTGCATTCTTAATTCATAGCTTCACATCTAGGATTCATTCACCTACTAGGATTTTAACTTCATTTTGATGAATGAACAAAGAGTGGCAGCTTTTGCGTATCAATGATTAGACTAGGATAAGCGGTCTAAAAAGAGAAGAGAGCATTTTCCTTCCCTGAGATGCTGGGAAAATTAGAATGTTGGAACTAACATTGTTCTGTAACTTTGGTCAGCCACAACATATACTACATCCATGCCATCAGAGAGCTAGCTGCAAAGTTGTCTTCTCACTTTCAGAGAAGAAGCAAGAAGGGCCTCTTGACTTTTTTGGTCTGATTCTTGCTAGCAGCTAATTGCGTTTTGGGTAGTTGCAGGGCTCAAAAAGGACTGTATTATGTGGTGAAACAATAAAGAGGTTGCTAGAACCACAGTGAAGAAAGAGAACCAGTAAAAACAGACCTGAGCAACATAATGAAAATAAATAGTTCTCTCTACAATGCCCCTCCTGGGAGCAGGTTATGAAAGAGAGCTAGAATCGCAGACTCTAAAATAAAATTATCCAGGGTAGAAAGTAATTAGGGGTGAGTACATGAAAGCCCAGGTTTAATTGTTCTTTTTAATGTAGTGAAAAAAGGCATTCATCATACAACTTTAAGTGAGTGTCCCATTAATGGAGTATTCTCCCAATGGAATACTATAAATTAATATTTTTATATATCCTGTAATTATTTTGTGAGTAGCACATTTGTGGTGCACTGTACTTGGGGGTATGTGTTAAAAGCATTAATCAGGTAAATGGCATCATTATAAGATACCCTATAACATTACCTCTGTATTTGTTCATTGCTGCATTTCTTTATTTTTCCAAGTCCCAAGATCCTTCTGCAGATGGTTGATGGTTGCTTCAGTTTCTAAGAGACCTATTTCTCATTCTGATTCTAATTTACTTCCTGATATTGATTTTTTTTTTTTTTTTTTTTTTTTTTTTTTTTTTTTTTTGTAGATTTCTCTAGGAAGCACACTTGGGGGTCATCCTTTGGTTCTGATCAGTGACTGAGATTGTTAATTTTATTTGCAACCTCAAGTTCTTCTAGAGCTGTGGTTCTCAACCTTCGTAGTGCTGTGACCCTTTAATACAGTTCCTCATGTTGTGCTGACCCCAACTGTAAATTTATTTTCATTGCTACTTCATAACTGTACGTTTGCTACTGTTATTGGGTTTGTTTTGTTTTGTTTTGTTTTGTTTTGAGACAGGGTTTCTCTGTGTGGACTCACTTTGTAGACCAGGCTGGCCTCGAACTCACAGCAAACACCTACCTCTACCTCCCTGAGTGCTGGGATTAAAGGTGTGCACCACCATGCCTGGCTAATTTTGCTACTGTTATGAATTATAATGGAAATATTTGCGCTTTCTGAAATCAGGTGACGCAGTGAAAGGGTTGCTTGATCCCCAAAGGGTCACTGGCCACAGGTTGAGCCCCACTGCTGTAGACCCATCAGCTCCCAAGGCTGAAACAGAAACACAGGGCTTCCCTGGCCTGACTTGGGGACAAAGTCAGCTTCACTTTCTCCTACATCTGATTCTTCTGGAGAATATGGAGGGCCTTTGTAAGACAGGTGACACTGTCCTGGGTACAATTCCATGTAGTGGCCTTACTGGTGACATACCGGTGGTTTTTGGACACTTTTGGAGAGCTGGTTCTAAATGTCTTAGTCTTACTATTAAATACTCAAGTGACAAGACAATTGTGTTAGCTGGGTTAAATTAAAAACATAGAGTGCCATTTAACCATACTAATCTGAGCTCCCCTGTCTCCACTCCCAGAAATTCCTATATTCTTTTGGAGCCAATGCAAAGGTACCTTTGGCCTGTATTATGACTTAAAATGCAGTTTCTTTTTAAATTCATGCGAGGAAATGTATTACCTCCAGAAAGATAAATCAGCTACTGACTCGCCATGTGACCTTGGGCATGTTCCTTGCACCGCTTGCATGTCAGTTGTCTCATCTCTAAAGTGGCAATCATCTTAGAACCTGTATCCTTGAGACTTGTTGAGTAACTGGTGATGGGTGGGCTGTGCTTAGCAGGACCCAGCCACTTACAAAGGCATGGCCAAAAAAGCTGAATATGAGGCTCCAACGTTATAAAGTGTATTGGGTGACTGGTCAGGCAGTAAACTGTCTTAATTCAATTTGTACATTTTGGAAACTGCTAACCTACACTGCTGGTTCACTCAGGAATTTAAGTTTTATTCCTTCTCAAGTCTCTGAGGGGCATTGAAGACAAGATAGTATAGTTTTACAACCAAGCTTAGATGGTTAGGGGACAAGATCGTTTTAGATCAAGATAAAGAAGTTAAGCTATTAGAGTTGAGATAGGATAGATATTGAATCTCATTCAGAAATTTAGACCCAACAAGACAGGAAAGACACCTACTTCAAAGGGGACGAATGCAGATGGCCAAGTCACTATGAATGTAACATGTATAGAACTCATTATTCTCATGATTGTCACATGGTTCTCCCTGCTGTATGTAGTTTGTTTTATACATGTGTAATAAAATAAAAGTATTAAAAACACAAAAGCAAAGGTATGGCCAGCTACTAGTCTTTCTCCCCCTAGCTCTGCTGTCAGGGCACCATCCAATAAGATGTTTCCTTTTATGGAGTTTCAGATTCTCCGAGGGCTGAGAAAATGAGATGAAATATGCCACGAGCCTTGGAAAACTCCTCAAGGACATATGAAGGGTTGCAAACCACCACCCAATGTGAAAAGTCAAACAGTAAATAAAACACAGGGCAAGACTTTTCAAGCCCTAAAGTAATTATTCTTTGTTTCTCATCTCAATGTTTTCACATTTTATCTTTTGAAGGAAGTCCTTACTGTTTGCATAAATACGCTCATGCGTACACAGCCACAAATGAGCTATGACATGTACGATTAAACTTTCTACCACCAATTACTTGCTGGTGGTTTCTGGTGTTTCCCATTTGTGTTGTAGAAATGGAAACTGACCTTGACAGCAGCCATACTCGCTCAGTATCTCCTTACCCACAATGCTCATCATCTGCTTCCAGTGAATGCAAAGTTGTATGATAGTAATTCCAGCCAAACGCTTTCTAAGAGATGACACCATCCATCACTTCCAGGGCATGAGCTTGGTCTTTCTCAGACACACATGTGTTAGTGTACAAACGTAGATACTCACTCTCCACCCGCCATAAACACTGATAAATAAATCCAGAGGCTTCCAAAAGCAGGTGCTTAGCGGGGCATCGGAAGGGAGTGAATAAATGTTTTTATACTAACATGATGCCTAGAGTAGACTCTGAGAAACAAGGCAAGCTTTCAGATATGATGCAAGTGTTCTGGAGCGGTGCCATCGAGTCTGCTCATTAACACCGAAGACACTGCTGAGCTAGACAGTCAGAGAAGGAGACCTCACGTTTCGGTCTCAAGGGATGAGCTGACCTCCGGGATTTATTTTCAGATTTCCTTTTTTATTGGTCTCTGTTGCAAAGTAAACCTTGAGTGGGCAGCATTCTCTCCATCCCAGGGATCCTGTATAGACTGTGATAGGATTTTATGGGACTGATACTGTTCTTTTTAGAGGGTCATTTGTGCCCAGTGTCTTTCCTCCTCTCGACCCACATAGAACAGTCTCTAAATCTTCCTCCCCCACCTTTGAAGATTTATGGCATCTTTCAGCCAGGCTTGGCTTAAAGCCATTGACCTCTGTGGCCTGTGTTATTGACCAGAACACAGCATCTTCTGCCCACATAATATATGTCTCTTTATCTCCCTGAAAGGAAAGGAAATGGCTCCTGAAATGGCCAGGAACACAATAAAAATGAGAGGCTTTCCCATTTTTTGGTCAGTGGTGTCTGCTTTAGACACAGCCATCATGGAATTAGCATGAACATTGGGTTGTGTTTTAGAGTGAAGCACTGAGGGGCCACCCTTGCATGTAGTCTCTTCAGGCCAGACGATCCAGTCCAGATAAATTCACGCTTTCTCAACTTTTCACCTTCACGTGGGTGAGTCAGTGGCTTTTCACCAGCACTACCTTGGAATTAAACCCTGACTTGGTAAGTCCCCTGAGGCAGCCATGAAAACACAGTAGAATTACCACATTTTAGGCCGTAGGGTATGCACTGAGGTAAATATCAGAAAAGTTAGAGCTGAGAGAGAGCAAACACTCATTTGACATGAACACCTAGCTTATTCACTTCCTGCTGAAGACTGTGTGAAACACAGCCAGGCCGGAGGAAAATTCAGTCTAGCCAGGCTTGTCTGTCACCATCTGTAACAGCCCTTTGTATCCCCTGTCAGGTATTAGTCTCAAATGCTCACCCTGGAGAGCTCTCAGAGGCCTCAGTACCGCATTCAGTCAGGAGCTGGGAGTGTCCAGAGGAAAAATCCCAAAGAGAGCAATACAGAAAGTGGCACTTAGAGCTTTACAGCCGTGGATGAGACTCGTCCTCTGCACCTTCCCTTCCCTGCAGGCACGGTTTGAATGGCAGCCTCTGTCAACCAGGCTCTTGAGAAGTGAGATAGCTGGCATACGGAAATGTTCCGCCCGTGAAGAGCTATTGCTATTGCTGTAGCCTAGGGTTTAGAAAATGTGTGTGCCACTGTAGAACACTCCCCCGGGCCCGGAGCCCTTTATCAGAATGTGCCGGGACTTTGTAGCGAAGTGCTTTGGCAGAAGTTGTGAATTAGCAGAGCTGTAACTCACTAAGAGCTGGGCACTCCCGCTCTCCCTATAGTTTAGTTATCAATAGAGGCAGCCCGGCATCTCAGTGGTGCCATTACTCCTCAAAAGATGCCAGGATGAACTGTTCCTATAGCCAGATGCATGAACTGGAATCCAGACAGGTTTCTACAAGGCATATTGCCAGCTTTATTTACCTGTGGTCTACCACAGAGAGACGTGTCCCTCATCAAAGGAACTTCTCTTTGCAACAAATGGAGACCATTACAGAAAACCGTGACTGATCAAAATCCAGCCAACTTTTGCACCTAAGGCTCACGGATCACAGTGGAAGAGGGCATAGAAAGACAAGGAGTTTGCTGTGAGACTGTCTCCTGGAAATGTCAGAGAAGCTACACCCATAAAGTCTGTGTAAACATGGTCTGTGTAAACATGGTCTGACCAAGGACGACACAGCGACATGCTAATGGGGATGGGGAAAACTCTTGGGGCCTCAGCCCCTTACACAGCACTACAGGTGACTAAGAAATGCTGAGAGTGTGAGCAATAGTTTTCCCCAGGGAAGAGTACACTAGCTGATTACATGCAAGTAATGTTATGTGGGCTGAGCAGGCTGTAATTATTTATCTAGGTGTGTGTGTGTGTATGTGTGTGTGTGTGTAGCAACAATTAAAGAAAAAAGAGCACATGAATTTAAAAGACAACAAGGTACATGGGAGAGGTTAGAGGAGGGAAATGGAAAGAGGAAAATGATTTCATTACCTTATTTAATCTCAAAAATAATTACAATAAAAGTAGCAATGGAACCAGAATAGCAGATTCTCATGAAGTTTTCCATTTCTACCACCACTTATTCATTGCTTATCTTTAAGATTTATTTATTTAGGATAAGAGCTTTAAAAAATGCCAAGGGATCAAGTAAATATGGGGCAAAACTTTTAATGAAAAAAATTCTACCTTTCCCCATAAACTTGAAAAACACACACACTATAGAACTCTACAATAAAGCCTTGCAGCCCAGCTTGTAACACATCAAGAATGCAGAAGCAGTTTAAAAGCCACTGTACCCGAGGGCTCATAACCAGGAAAGCCACCATGCCTGGTCATCTCAGTGTTGAAACAAGAGAGAGAAACAGATCAGGTGACAGTGTCTTTTTTTTTTTTTTTAATGTGAAACAGAATAATATCACTTCATGGTAGGTAGTCAATTATGTAATTTCCTTTAATCAACCATACCTCAGTCACCACAAAATTTCTCTGCAAAACCTGGAAGTTCATATCCAAATACATGGATGTGAACCAGAATCTTAAAGCCTGCCCCAGTCAGTCACCCAGAATATAAAACATGTCTTCTCCTCCTGAAATCTCTCGGTTTTCTCAGATTTATCTTATGGGACTCAACATATTAGAGAGCTTAGCAATTCACTGTTTAAAACAGGATTTCTGTTATGTTTCAAAAACTGAACACTTGGCCTGGTATAATGACTCACATTTTTAGTCCCAGTGCTTAGGAGGCAGAGGCAGGAGGATCGCTGTGACTTTGGGGCCAGTCCCATCTAGGAAAGCCAAGGCTGCATAGTGAAACATTGTCTCAAACAAACAAAGAAAATGACAATGAAACTAAACACTCAAAAATAGGTAATAAACATGTAACTCAGACATACTGAAATAATGGGCTTGTGGATTTGAAAAAAGATTTTCAGCAAGAATGCCTAATGACACGGGAGGATGGGCAAGCACTCTGTGTCACAAGAAGATTCCACTGACAATGTTATTCATTTTTAATCATAATTAACAGTTAATGCTGTTCACAGTTGTTCTATTCCACCTTTTCATAGGTGTTTTATCTTTAATACGCTTACTGCTTTTGTATTAAACAAACCATTGTTATCATGGCAGAAATTAAACCTGAGGTTCTGAGCACTGTTACTTAATGGCTGAATTATCAAGATAGAACTTTTCACCCATCAGGCTGTTTCTTCCACTGGGCTCTGAAAGCACTGTAAGAGCAGCCCTGGGGCAAGACACAGTACAGGAAATAAGGGTACCTGCATTTAGTTGTGTTTATAATAGCCATTTATTTTGTAGGAATACAAATTGTTGTTGACAGTACCAGTTAGCTATAATATATATGAATTAGGCTTTTAAGCCCATTGTTATCTAATCATTGTTGATAGCTCAGTTGAAATCCAATTTAAACATTTAAAAACTGAAAAGTCAACAGTTCTATTATTACAAAACAAAAATTCTCTTTACCAAATATCCTAATCTAAAATTTGTCTCTAGATCAAACAGAGAGTTCAAGTCTGGTGGAATTATTTATCTAATTTGCACCTGACTGTGGCACTAGCAATTTGGGTTGGCAATTTTTCTAGTGGGAATGAAAACTCCGACTTAACACATTTCAAAGATATTACTGGGGTTGTAATCACACTGCATCGTCTTTAAAGCCTTCAGGCGAAACCACACTCTGAATTCAATAGCAAAGGGCGGCCAAAATTCTCCCAGAGAGTGGGGTCTGTTTCCACCTTGAGAATCTTATGAATGGAGTGTCCAAACCCCCTTTTTAGTTGCTTTTATGCAGCTCAAATCCAAATGTGTGGCCCAAGTGCAACATATGTGTGAGCCTACATGAGGTGTGTGAGTCCATGTAAGATACATTTTTTAAACATAACTCCTAATATTTTGCTCTTGCTCTGGGGAAAAAAACCCTCCATGACAACCATATGTGCGGGGGCAAATCAATAAGGACAGAAGCTAAGGCTCTGGGAACAAGAGCCTCTCATTCCTGCTGTCTTCCTCTGCACTCCCAGAGATTCGGCCTCTTTCATCTATTTGTTTTGGGTTCTTGTAGCAGTTCCCTCCATAAATCTAGACAAGAGGCTTAACCTCCTTTTTCTCATTTATCAATCTCAGATAACACGTCTAGACACCTTGATATTGGAAAGGGAAGACTGAGCATCCAAGCTTCTTCCCTCCGCCATGTATTTCATATTTATCATTTTTAGTTCTTCTCCGAGTCCCACCTTTGAAACTTTAAATAATATATAAGCCTTTTCATTGGTGGCTCCAACTCCCCGATCTTTAATCATTTCCGTAATCATGAGCTGTCGTTTTTAAGCATGAAAGCAACTAATAGCACAAATGCAAGAACAGCTAGGCCAGCAAGTGAGGTAAATAGTCCTGGGAAGCGTAAGAGATGGCTGGGACTTCAGACGTCATGGGAAGCTGCCTTCGGTTTGCATATGTGTCAGTGTCATTTATAGTTAAACTGCACCTGTGAACTCAGGAGACTTGTTTCTGTGAGTCAGCAGCATCCAGCCACACCCAGGTGAATCCCCTACAAAGCATCTTGTGCTTACTTGAGTAAGTTTGAGTTTGTTTTCCTTAAAATTTGTAGTGCACTTGTTAAGTATCTCTTCCCACAGAAATGCTCCCCCCCCCACCCCCCCGCCTTCATCTCCTGTTTGGCTTACTTTAAGAATCAAGGTGGTAACCCTGGTGCCCCATATTTGGCCATGTCCCCTTGATGGGGAGGCCCAATGGCACTCGGAGGAAGGATAGCAGACTACCAAGAAGAGACTTGATACCCTAGCATCATATTCAGGGGGAGGAGGTCCCCCTCAGTCACAGTCATAGGGAAGGGGAATGGGGTGAAAGTGGGAGGGAGGGAGGAATGGGAGGATGCATGGGATGGGATAGCAAATGAGATGTAATATGAATGATTTTATTTTTCAATAAAAAAAAATAAAAAATAGAAAGAATCAAGGTGGTAAGTTGTGTTGACTTCAGTGTATGATATTAAATTCACAGTTTCAGGAGCACTTCACCATGGCGGAAAGCGGCCCCTCCCATGGCCTCCTTACACTAGACACAAGGAGGCTTTCAATGAGTGTGTATAAAAGCCATGGCAAAGGCCATGAGCAATAGGGCTCAGATAGAGACCCTTCACTGTTCAGCAGCAGCTATGCCCCACAGTGAGCTGGGTCCTCATGCTCAAGCCCACGGCTGCAAATCATACAGAACTGACCCAGCACCCAGAGGCCGATGAGTCACTGGAGTGGGGCCTGAGTGACAGGGTCGAATGGTAGGGTGTGTTTGTACTTTCCAGTTTTCAAAAATGGGATGGATTGGAGAGGGTGATTGGCTTAGTGAGTCAGCTTGAAGGTCAGGGTTTGCAGCAACAGCAGCCTCCTGAAGGCTGGGCAAGCATGTAATCGCCATGGCCTAGTTAATCCCCTGTGTAAGTAAGCTGCCTAGCTAGATTAGCCCAGCCTGCAAGCTCTGGTTCAGATGAGAAACCCTCAATACATAACACGAAAAGCAATCTAGGAAGAAACCAGAAGTCTCCTTTTGCATGCAACTTGATGGGCTGGGGTGGGAGGGAAAAGGAAGAGGAGAAGGGGGAGCGGGAAGCGGGGAGAAGGAGGGGAGGGTGAGTCTATGATCAGGATGTAAAGTGAATTGTGGCGGGGAAGGGGCAGGCTGGGGGGCGGCCTCTCTCCTTCTCAACCTGGCTCACAGGCACCTCAGGATAGCTATGAACTCCTGCAGGCCAACACAAGTCATAAACTAGTTTAAAGAGTGGCTTTTGTTTGTCCTAACTCCTTCCTGCAGTTCCATGGTGTGAAGTCTGCCTTTAGGAGAGTCCCTCCCTGTCTCACACTCAAAAGGTTAGGGAGCCTGGGAGGTCTGTACACACCCCTACCCCACCGCCCCCACCCCTAGTTTAATGAAAGGCCCCCAGGGCCCTCTTGGAGTGAAAAGGAAAGTTGCAGGTCTTTAAAGCACTCCTGGAACTCCAGGGCAACATTTCCTGTCTTGAAAGCTCTTTACCACGGGTGCTCTCAGGGCTACACTTGAGTGAAACCCCCAAAGGAAATTACCACTTAAATTAGGCTGCTGGCCTGGTCTGTGCCACCAGCGCCCCGGGGCTGGCTTGGGGTTGGCCCAGCAGAGAGCAGCCTGGGCTGCCAGAGCCTAGGCTGGGGGACAGGCAACCTGGGGAAAACCTGCTGAAGCTATTGCTAAGGTGTGGACATACAACCGTTACACCTGCCCTCTTCTAGTAGGTGCCCCAGCCTCACTGACAGCCAGGCTGAGGGCTTTCTGAGAGCAACACCCTGCCCTGTTTTCCCTTTAAACATCTAGTTTGTTGAATTTTTAAATGTGAGTATACTTTATGTATCATAAAATTCTTCTTTTTAAAGTGTTCGGCTCATCAGCTCTTAGTACAGCTGTAGGCTCCAAGTGGCTATCACAACCAAGTCTAGAATGTTCTCAGCACCACCAGACTACTATCCCAGTGGCCCCAACAACCTTTCCTCCCTCTTACTCTCTCTTCACCAGCAGTCATTACCTGTTCCTCCCTGCGGCTAAACTCCTCACTGTCTTGTCTGCCTCCACGGGTTTGCCAGTTGGAATCCTTTAGACTTTTTGTGCCCAGGTCTTTTGTGCAGCATTATATCCCTAAGGTTCATCCAATATGTGCTCTATCCCTTTTTATTGTGAGATACTGCATTGTGTGGTCAGACACATTTTACCAGCTCACCAGTTGCTCAAGGTAGAGGCTGCCTTGACTTTTTAGCTGCAAATGTATATTATATATATATATATTTTTTAAGTTGCTGCATGTTTGTTTGAGCATACAACCAGGAGTGCAGTTGCCTGGTCCTAGGACAACCACCTGTGGAGCCTTCAGAGAGCTATGATTTTGCCTACCTTGGGTGCATTTCTATCAAATAAGTGTGCTTATAACCCTTTGCATGCAGAAGCATTGCATATTCATTTACAAATGGGATTTACTGTTATTCTTAAGAAATTGTGAGTTTCTAATCTGAGCCTATGGGAAGGCTACTACATGGCTGTAGAAGAGTAGGTTCAAATAGCTAAACACACCTTCAGCAAAAAGAACAAAATAGGACACACTAAGCTGCCTGCCTTCAAAAGCCAGGGCAGGGCTGAGGAGATGGCTCCGCTGGTAAAAAAGCGCACGCTGCCAAGTCTAAATGTCTTGGTTAAACCTCTGGAACACGATCAAACCCCTTCCTACAAATTGTCCTGTGATCTCTACACGTGCACCGTGGCGCCCATGTGCCTCCCACAAAACAAAATGGAATAAACACTGTGAGTGTGTATGTATGTGTGTGTGAGTGTGTAAGTGTGTATGAGTGTGTATGAGTGTGTGAGAGTATGTGTGAGTATGTATGAGTGTGTGAGTGTGTGTGTGAGTGTGTATGAGTGTGTGAGTGTGTGTGAGTGTGTGAAGTGTGTGAGTTGTGTGAGTGTGAATGTGTGTGAAGCATATCTGTGTATATGTTACAGAACTATAGTAATACACACCCTGTGGAGAATCCGAGGGCATGGCTGCTTACACACGAGGCTCTGAGTTCAGATCCTCAGGACCCAGGTTGATAATATATGTATAAAAAATTAGTCATGATTATGAGCATCTGTAACTCTAGTGTCAAGGGCAGAGATAGGCACAGACCTGGAGCTCACTGACCAGCCTGGCCAAACAGCAATCTCCAGGTTCAATGAGAGGTCCAGTCTCAATAAGAAGATGCAGACCAGCTGAGGAGGGTCTCCTGACATGAACTTCAGGCTTCCACTGTGTGCACACACATGAACATGTATGTATTCATATATATCCCACATACATTTGAAAACAACACGGGCTTGAAATAAAAACATGCACACAGACTACACACACAGAGTCCAGTGACTGGACTCTGCAGCCAGAGATCTGCAGCCAACTAAATTTTGACAAGTGTGCTAAGCACATGACTTAGCAAAAAGGACTGTCTTTTTATAAAAAAGGATGTAGGGAAAACCATATACCCACGCAAGACAGAATGAAAGTAGACCTCCATCTCTCACAGGAAAAAATGGAGATGTTACTAACAGTATTAAAAACACAGCTATCATAAGACCTAGCATCCCAGTTTCTGAGTGTGTCCTCTCCCTTGCCTGTCCCTTGCTGTGACGTCAGCAGGAGAAGGCAAGGTTTCTCGCCAGCCTTCCTTAGGCTCTGGCTCTTCCATTACTCTCCTTCTTTGCTCACAGGCATACCTACCTTATAGAAGTGTTTCAAAGATTACATGTAATTAATATAAAGTGCTCAGCTACCTTTGATGGCCGTTGCGACTGTAAAGCCCACAGAACATGGAACAGACTGAGTTAGATGAGTGAGATGCAGAGGGATGCATAGCCTCAGTGAAAGAGCCTTGGAGGAATCGGATTTCTTTGTCGAGCCATCTCAGCTCTGACTAGGATGGAGGAGGACATGAGTCCAGTCTGGCTGGCTCTGAAGCTCATGTGTTTAGCCCTGTACCCGAGTCAGAAACTTTCCCCTCTCATTTTGTGCTGAGTATGTCGTTTTAGAAATATCTAGAAATCCTGCTGGCTTCCCGCAGACATTAACTATTTACCAGCATCCGCATGCCCTAGTGCTAACTTTTGAGTGTGCCCAGCTCTTCGGTATAGAAGGAATCGGGGGGGGGGGGGGGGAGGGCCGGGGAGGGAGGGCTAGAACTTGCTTCCTGGCTGTGGGAAGAAAGGCTAGCCATCCTCAAGGAGACTTCCAACCAAGGCTCATATTCTGTGTAGCTAGCTCAGAGTCCCCAGGACAAAGCCTGCCTGGCTTCTGAGGGTGCTGGCACAAGGCCAGTTCCAGGGGTGAGCCAGGGGCCCACCTCTAGAAAACAATAGCCCGTTGCCCCTAGCCAGGTGCAGCAGGCCCTTTGCAGCAGCAGCAGCAGCACATAGTGGAGCTGTGAGAGGAATGTTCTTTGTGAGCCCTGAGCCCCCCAGCACAGGGAGGGGCTCTTTGATTTGACTCCTCATGGAGTTCCTGGCAGTCCACTTTCAGGAGACTTTCTTGGGATTCAAGTCACACCCCATTGGATTTCACTTCGACCCGAAAACTCACAGCAAAGGTCAGCTGAAACAGCTGAGTTTGCCTGGTTCTCCCTTCAGGGCCATAAAGCATGCTGGTGTCACCGAGAACTGGGCCCACCTTGCTCTCATTTGCCCTACGGATGAGGAGGAAGTGGGGACAGAGTAGGGTTTAACGCCTATCTGCTTGGGTTTCCAACACGAAATGTTTTCATCACAACACTGAAAAGCGCTTCCTCAGGCTTGAAAGGTGCTGGTAATGGACACAAATAAGCAACAATGAACAGTTGTATAGACTGTGTAGGGGCAGGGGGGTGGGGGGTGTCTTTCTAACTAAATGAGATCATCTCCTCTCTCCATTTGAGTAGCAGGCCCAGGAAGGTGGAAGTCCCTTCTGATTTTTTTGTTGGATCTAACTGAAGACTTAGTTCCTCTAGGGTGGAGGGCCCCTCTCAGACCCCAGCTCTGTTGCCTACCCTTTCTTGGCGAGCATAAATCCCATTCATTTTATTGGTGCCATCTCCACAAGGGTATCATAGGCCTCTAAGTGGTGTGAAAAGAGGCGTGGGGTACCTTCTTCCCTTGTCTAGAGGATCCTTCCCCACTGTTCTCCACTTGGGGGCGGACAAGGTCTGGCTGCATCTCTTCCCTCGGCTTCTGCAGGAGGGTTTGTGTGCAATTCAAAGGCGGCTAAGTGCAATATGAAATTGATGCAATCTTCAGGACGCCTTAAGAAAGATGTCTGGGTTTTTCCCCAGTGGCCTTTTCTCCCCCATTCGACTCAGTGAATTGTCTATCCGATGCAATACAGAAGGGGGGGTGGTAGGTCTGGACAATTTGTTTGGCCTTCATGTCCACAACGGAGTATTTCTCTTAAACCAGTCTCCCGAGATTATTCTGATTTACACGTCTGAAGCTGCCTGGCCCAACCCCGATGATACCTACACACACAGCGTCACTCCTAAATTACTCATAGCTGAGCTGTAGTCTCAGGATGAAATGAACACCTGGCCAGTGACAGAATGACATTTTAAAATTGTGGGAAGGACCTGAAAGGGCATGCCTCCGCTGGGCAATAGGGCTGTTGCTGGCGCGTGACAGCCAGGATCCTTGCAAAGAGAACTGTGAGATCCAAACCGCGTCGGCTCAACACTTCTTAAAATTTTTTAACAAGGGTGTTGAATGAAAGGCGACATATAAGTATCGCAGAGAGAAAAGGAGACAGAAAATGGTGAAGTCAAACAAAGGGGCAGGAAGAAAAAGCAGAGAAACAAAAGTGGTCCTCTGGCTGCGTGAAGAGCAGCCTCCAGGGCTAGCTCAGTCCTTTTGCGCCATCTAGTGGCTACAGCTTGCTGCTGCAGCACCAGCTGTTGTGAATGACGTGCTGGAGATGCAGGGTACCTCGCTGCCTCCTAGCCTGAAGAGGAGACTTAACTCTCCAACACAAAGGGTAACCTGAACCTTTTCCGCGAGGAAGACTTTGTTTTGATTTGAAATACTGAGCAATTAAAGAACAGATGTGTGTCTTGCTCAAACTGCAGGCCAGCGGAAGTTGAGCTTGGAAATTCCCCAAGGTCTGGTTCTTTCAAAGGGTTCATGTGTGTAACTCACGATTAGATCTCCATCGGGAAAGACTGGCTCTTCGCTAATAAAGACTATTTGTTACTTTCGTTTTCTGACACAGTCTTCATTTCCAAGAGGAACTGGCTGGTCCTCTCGCCTGGATCCTAAGCCATTTTCAAGAATTAGCATTCTGTGAACAAAATAGTTTCTGGGGCACCACCCCTCGCCCTGAGATCATTGTCAAATAAATATTTCCAGTTCCCAATGATCAAATTCAGCATTCACCGGATTCCATGATGAATATTATAAACTTCAGAACACTGCTGAAGCACGGACTGAAGTGTTAAAAATAAAATCCGGGCATGTGTGGTTACCCTTCTAGAAGTTAAACATTTACCCTGAATCATTATACTTGCCAATGTCAACAGCTCTCATGTATAGTAGATGTTAAGAGATGACAGAAGAAGAAGGAGGAGGAGGAGGAGGAAGAGGAGGAGGAGGAGGAGACAGGAAGAAAAAAATATCTGTGCATCTGTATACAACATAACCAACAATGTACATCTAAACAGCACCCTTTCTGGGTCACTATACATATGTGTACCCTTGTCTGACCATGTTACAGATGAAACCTGGGGAAGTTGGGTACTTGCTTTGCCACTCATCTGTAGGGCCTGCTCTTCATGTGCTTTATTGGAGGGCTAAAAACTGAAGGTCTAAGGATATTTTTTCAAATGTCTCATTTGATGCCTTGGTGTGCTCTGGGACCAAAACCCCAGGGAACTGACTCATCATGACCTTCCAGGCCTGCATGAAGACTGAGCCTGAATCAATCAGAGGAACTCAGGCAGGCTCTGTCCTTGCTGCTGCCACAGACAAGGGAGCAGAAGGAGGATGAGGAGAAGGCAGACGCACAGGCTCAGTGGGCTGGACACAGGAGAGCAACAACGTGGAGGGGGCAGGTGAGTGTCCCTGTGATGACCTGGCGCTGCTGTGCTCTGGTGTAGCCTTAGAGATTCAATCTTTTCCCCCCATTGATTCACCCTTAGCCCATCCTTAAAGCATTATCTTCTGCAAGCAATGAAAGGTATTTATCTTGAAATAAGTGACATGGGATCCTTACGGCTCTTGAGAAAGAGTTGTAGGGGCTCCTTTTTGAAGCAATGGTGCACATAATAGCTGATTAGATTTACAGCAGTGTCTAATGGGGCCTTTTGCAAATCCATCTTCTAGAAGTTCAGCTTGAAAAGCAGGGCTGGGGTGGGGAGTGGAGGATGGGAGGTGGGGGGCAGGGGGGGGGGGGGCTCAGTTACGAGGATTGCCTCAAGTTTGAGGCCAGCAGAGGACACAAGGGGTTCCAGGCCAGCATGAGTAAGACTTTGTCTAAATAAATAAATAAGATTAAAAATAAACTAAATTCCAGCCAATAGGTGCTAATAGCACCTGATCTGCCTTGAAATAAGCAAAGAGGGCTAATAATTCCTCTTACCATCCTCCCAGGTGCCCCCCAATCCTGTTAACATCAACATTCTCAAAGGCTGAAAAAAAAGGCTCAGTCAGGCACTTGTTGCACAAACCTGAGGATCTGTGTTCTAATCCCTAGCACCTACACAAGCACTGGGCACTGCAGCACGTACCTGTAATCCCAGCATGGGACTGTAGGGACAGGCGGATCCTTAAAACTCCCTGGGCAGCTAGTCTAGTCTAACAGGTTCGCTCCAAGTTCAGTAAGAGACCCATTCTCAAAAACCAAGCAAGCAAACAAGCCAGGCAGAGCAGCTCTGGGAGGCAGAGGCAGGTGGATTTCTATGAGTTCGTATGAGTTGGAGCCAGCCTGGTCTACACCGTGAGACCAGGATAGCTAGGGCTACACAGAGAAACTCCGTCTCAAAATAAAACAAGCAAACAAACAAGTGACATCTTAAGACACCTCATGAAAACCTCCACCCCCCCTCTCCCCAACACACACACACACACACACACACACACACACACACACACACACACACACACACACTTTACAATCACATGAAGACAGCGTTCTAGAAACTCAAGGGCATAAGACATGGGAAGAGAAGGAGCAAGAAGCCAGAAAATTAATTAGTAACTGCAAGAGCAGCAGAGTGGCAGAGCCTCCTGAAAGCAGCTATCAAGGCGAGGCTCTGCATAGGAGCCCAGCAAGGCCATGAGGTTGCATGTGACACAACTATAACTGCTCTAATGAGCTCTCTCACATCAGCTGGCTGAAAAAGATGTCTCAGATGCTGCCTTTTCTTTTTCTTTCTTTTTTTTGGGGGGGGGGGGAATTGAGACAGGGTTTCTCTGTGTAGCCCTGGCTGTCCTAGAGCTCACTCTGTAGACCAGGTTGCCCTCAAACTCACAGAGATCCGCCTGTCTCTGCTTCCCAAGTCCTGGGATTAAAGGCGTGGCACCACCACCGCTCGGCTGGAAGCTGCCTTTTCTGTTATGTGCTTTCCTCAGCAAATAATTCAACGAACCCCTCCCTGCCTGAGCACAGAAATCCTCAGTCACTCAGCTGCCTCAATGGAGATGGTTGTGGTACAACAAGGTGATTAGAAGGTCCTTTCTCTTCATCCTCATCTTTGCTACCATCTTCCTTTAAAAAAAAAAAAAAAAAAGGTCCCAGCCTCTATTAATGTTTCCCCATAGAGATATCGTCAGTGCTTGGCATCACCCAAATGTGGCCGCAGTATTCTTCATTCCAGGGTTTTTCCTACTGTATGGCTTCACCATCCCTATGTGGATATGGCTGAGCTTGTGGCTGCTTAAATCACAGGCAGCAAAGGGGATAGGGTGCAACTTCCAAGGGAGAGGAAGAAGCGGCAGAGAGCTCCCTCCTAGGTGCATGGTGAGGTGGAGAGGAAGCTGGGTCAGGGAAGTTTCCAGGAGGGTAACTGCTTTTCCTTCATCTCTGCTGTAATACTGCTTCCACTGCAAGTTGTCACATGGTTAGGAAGTATCAGGGGCTGAGGATTTAGCTCAGTAGGAAGTGCTCGCATAGCATAGCACACACTTGAGGCTATCCACTCAGTCCCCTGTCCTCTACTACAAAACAAAGAGACAGAAAGACAAAGGTAGAACGATTCCCAATCTCCCGAGAAAGTGGCACAATGATTTCCAAAGTGGTAGCACAAGTTTGCATGCCCACCAGCAATGGAGAAGTGTTCCCCTTTCTCCACATCCTTGCCAGCATGTGCTGGCACTTGAGGTTTTTTACCTCAGCCATTCAGATAGGTATAAGATGGAATCTCGGAAACATTTTGATTTGCATTTCCCTGATGACTAAGGGCATTGGATACTTCTTAAAGCATTTCTTGATCATTTAATATTCTTTTGTTGAGAATTCTGTTTAGCTCTGTACTCCATTTTTTTAATTGGATTATTTGGTTTGGTGGTGTTTAATTTCCTGAGTTCTTTATACATTTTGGATATTGGCCCTTTGTCAGATATAGGGTTGGTGAAGATCTTTTCCCAGTCTGGAGTCTGTCATTTTGTTCTGTTGACAGTGTCCTTTACCTTACAGAAGCTTTTCAGTTGATCTTAGAACCTTAGCTGTTGGCATTCTGTTCAAGAAGTTGTCCCCTGTGCCAATGTGTTCCAGGCTCTTCCCTACCTTTTCTTCTAACAGATTTAGTGTATCTGGTTTTATGTTGAGATCTTTAGCCCACTTAGGCGTTAGTTTTGCGCAGGGTGATAAATAAGAATCTATTTGCATTTTTCTACAAGTAGACATCCAGTTAAACTGACCAGCATCATTTGTTGAAGATGCTATCTTTTTTCTATGTATGGTTTGTTTCTGGGTCTTCGATTCGATTCCTTTATTCTGCCTATTACTGTTGCTCTATAGTACAGCTTGAGATCAGGGATGGAGATACCTCCAGAAGATCTTTTATTGTATAGGGCTGTCTTAGCTATTTGGGGTTTTTCTTTTTTCCATATGAATTTGAGAATTGTTCTTTCAAGTCTGGTAAATGATTGTGTTGGCATTTTGATGGGAATTGCATCGAATCTGTAGACTACTTTTGGTATGATGGCCATTTTTTTTACTATTTTAATTCTACCAATTCATGAGCATTGGAGATCTTTCCGTCTTCTGATATCTTCTTCAATTTCTTTCTTCAGAGACTTGAAGAATTTTTCATACAAGTCTTTCACTTGCTTGGTTAGAGTTACACAAGATACTTTAGGTTTTTTGTGGTTATTGTGAAGGATGTAGTTTCCTTAATTTTTCTTAGCCTGTTTGTCTTTTGTATAAAGGAGGACTACTGATTTCATGTTTGTTTGTTTCTTTGTTTGTTTTTAGTTGATTTTGTATCCAGCCATTTTGCTGAAGGTGTTTATCAGCTGTAGGAGTTCCCTGGGAGAATTTTTGGGGTCACTTATGTATATTATCACATCATCTGAAAATAGTGATACTTTGACTTGTTCCTTCCCAATTTATATCCCCTTGACCTCCTTTAGTTGTTTTATCATTCTAGCTTGGACTTCAAGCACTATATTGAAGATCTATGGAGAGAATGGGCAGTCTTGTCAGGTCCCCGATTTCAGTGGAATTGATTTAAGTTTCTCTCCATTTAGTTTAGAAATCAATCTGGCACTTTCTCAGAAAACTGAGAATAGTTCAACCTCAAGACCCAGATATACACATCCTGGGCATATACCTGAAAGATGCTCCACCATACAACAGCAACCTAGATGTGTCTCAACCAAAGAATGGATAAAGAAACTGTGATACATTTACACAACGGAATACTATTCAGCTACAAAAACAAGGAAATCTTGAAATTTGCAAATAGATGGAACTAGAAATGAACATCCTGAATGAGGTAACCCAGACCCTGAAAGACATGCATGAAATATACTCATTTATAAGCAGATATTAGCCACATAATACAGGATAACCACACTACAATACACAGACATAAAGAAACTAAATAACAAGGAGAACCCTGGGGAGGATGCTTAATTCTCATTCAGAAGGACAAATAGAATAGACACCAGAAGCAGCTGAGGAGAAGGAACAGGATAGAGTCTATCATAGAGGTCCTATGAAAACCTACACCCAGCACGTGATCAAAGCAGATACTGACATTTGCAGCCAAACTCAGGGGTGGAGCACAGTGAGTCTTATGGAAGAGTTGGTAGATAAAAGGACCTGGAGGGGCACAGGAGCTCCATAAGGACACCAATGGAGCCAACAAATCTGGGCTGGGGTTGGGAGCCAGTGTTACAGAGACTGATGCACTAACTAAGGACCATGTATGGTGAAGACCTAGAACCTCTGCTCAGATGTAGCAGATAGGCAGCACAGTCTTCTTGTGGGTCCCATAGTATGGGGAGTAGGGCTGCCTCTGACATAGACTCTGCTGCTCACTCATTGTCACCTCCCCCTGGCAGGATGGCCTTTCCAGGCCACAGAGGAAGATGATGCAGGCAGTTCAGAAGAGACCTGATAGGCTGAGGTCAGATGATAGGAGAGGAGGGCTCCACTTTTCTGAGGACTAGGGGAGGGGTGAGGGGTGATGGATGGGGGTAGGATTAGGAGGTGACCAGGAAGGGGGCTACAGTTGGGATGTAAAGTGAGTAAATTAAAATTTAAATAATAAAAAAAAAGAAAGACAAAGGTATCAACTCAGTGAAGGTGTCTAGGGAACAAGTTACCAGACTTAATGTGACATCTATTATACAATGCAATTAAGCTTAAGAGACAAAAGCATGGACAATGGAACTTTTCTGAGTTCTCAGTGTGTCCAGACACCTTTCAGTATATAAAAGATAAGGGACTTACAAACCTCTGGCTTCTGTTTGTGTCAGCCAGCAAGCAAGACTGACTTATTCACTAGAAACGGTGCCTAAGGCCAACAAAACTTTCAGAGCTTCACTAAAATATTTCCATTTCTTTTATGATATAAAAAATTAACTCCCAAGCTGAATATTATGCTTTAAGATATTCCTCTTTAGGACAACATGCTGATAAAATAGAAAAGTTAGTAGTTAATATCATTTACTCTTTTTATAACTAAGAGCTTTTATAAGGAAAAATTATCATGCAGTTGAGTCACCTGCTAATAAAACTCAAATCTTGCCTTTGTGCTCTCTCAAAATCTAGATCTTACTGAACCCCTGATGTTGAATCCCAGGGGGCCTTTTCTGTTCAGTACTTCCCCATTTGGAATCTAGATGGCCCCATTGCTCTACAGTTGGCTGTTCCAAGTGCCCTATTTCCAACACTGTCAGGGTGCTCCTGGATGCCTCCTGTGGTGTAGCCAGGGTTACTTTTTGGTCAAAAAAGCATTCAGTGTGCACAGTTGGAGGTAGGCCTGGGATTCTTCATGGCTGTTCTTCTTTTAAACCCCTAGTCCCCAAGGGTAATCTACGGAAAGTAAAACCTGACCATTTGAAAATCTATTTGAATTATTGAGCATGTAGGCATGAAAAATTTAAATGTCTAGGAAAATAAATAGGGCACATAAAAAGATTTTATTGAGTTTCTTCAAATCAAAACTGAATAGTAAATAGCTGCTTTTGTAAAGAGCATTGTAGGAAGTCTCTACAATTGTTAGGAGAGCTCTCTGCTCTCATGACAGTCATGGAACCAGAAGCTTAGGGACAAACTAGAAGGAAGAAAATACTACTTTTGGTCATTTCCTACGTAGGGAGATGGCTTATAAGATGTTTAAGTGGCACAAGTAAATTTTCCATTTTCAGAATGTTTAACCTAGATCAGACCTTCATGAAGCACAGAAGCATTTGGTTGTATTTTCTTTGGCTGAAAAATGCCACTCTATTTATAGTGTCATACCCTTCCAATTATGATGTAATATGTTTACATTGATGATCTCATATTTTGGCAATTGTGATGTCATATTCTTCCATTTATGATGTCATGTCATTCTACTGATGGTGTCATAAGCTTCCCAATTATAATGTCATAGTCTTTAAATTTTGATGTCATACCATTCTATTTGTGATGTCATATTTCTACAATGCAAATAAAAGCCAATGTATCATATATGTTTAAAATTCATGCTTGCTGGGAGCAGGAGAGCGGGCCCTGTACTGAGGGCACAGGAACAAGTGAGCCAGCCCTACCATGATGACACAGGAGTGGGAGAGCAGTCCTTGCCCTGAGGACATGGGAGCAAGAGAGCAGGCCCTGCCATGATGACATGGGAGGGAGAGAGTAGGCCCTACACTGAGGACAAGGGAGCAGGCCCTGATCCAGGGCTCTGAGTGGACCTTACCCCAACATCTACCCCATGTATGACCTACCAGAACACATGAAGGGGCCAGACCTGTAGATTCAAAGATTAAGAATCTCCTTGACACACAGCAACAAGGGGATATCCGACAGCAGTCCCATTGAGGATCAGGTAACGATAGTGTAGGCCTCCAACCAGACCCACGATTTATAGCAATGAACATTTGGAAGTAAATATATGTGGACAAAAGGCTGTGCTGAGTGATACACTACAGCTTCTGTAACAAGATTTTTTGTTTGTCTGTTTTATTTTACTAGAGGGAGGAGAGGGATTTTGGTGCATGACATGTAAATAATAGACATTCAATAAAAGTAAAAAAAAAACTCATGCTTTCTACTCTTAGAATATGAGGGTTACTCTAGTTCCACTTATATTTTGTTACTTTGTCTGTGGACTCGACCTCTCCCTCTCTCAACCGCTTTGAAAAGGATTTGCTCCTATCACACTAAATTCTAACTCTGCAAAAATAATAGATGTCCTTCTGTAATGTGAGTTACCAGAGAGGCTTGAAGATTCTTGTTTGCATGGCAACAAAGATGACAGTACCAAACAATGCCAGAGCAGAAGAGAGACCTGCTGGCCCTGTTCCCCTACAGTTCCCTGGGGGAAATGTGGGCTTACACATTGCTATCTCTAAGGAAAAACAGGCTCAAACTTGATCAAGACATGTTCAGGTACCCACCTAGGTGCTCATCAATTGAATGGTTAATGAAACATGATACAAATGCACAATGAATGGAGTTTTATGCCCCTGTAAAGAAAAATGAAAACATGACATTTTCAGGCAAACAGGTGCAACTGGAAGTTATGATAGGAGTGGAAAAAAACCAAACTCAGAGAGACAAAAGCTACATGCTTTTCTCTCCTCTGTAGAATTTAGATTTAAAGCTACATATTGTGAGAATGTATGTGCCTATGTGGATGAAGACCATGAAACTAGAAAGGCGATCACGAGAGAGAGAGAGAGAGAGAGAGAGAGAGAGAGAGAGAGGGAGAGAGAGAGAGAGAGAGAGCGCAGGAAAAAACGTTAAGGTCAGTTGGACTCAGTAATAGCATATACATGACAATAAGCCAGAAGGATTAACTGGAGGAAGGGACAAGTCAGAAGAGGGCAGTGAGGGCAGTGGAGAGGGGAAGCAAAGGAAACGAAGTACAGTGATGCCATAGTGAGTAAAGCCTACTACTTTGTATATTGACCTAAGAAAACATTACACACATAAACATGTCCAAGTGAGCCAGGTGGTGACTGTGCATGCCTTAATCCCAGCACTACGAGAGGCGGAGGCGGATGAATTGCTGTGAGTTTGAGACCAGCCTGGTCCTCAGGTTCCATGATACCCAAGGCCACACAGAGAAACTCTGTCTTAACAAACAACACAAGCAAACAAACCAAAACCTCACGTGTTCAGGTGAGAGGCTTAAACACTTCCTCCAAGTGATAAATGAATGCTTATATGAATAAATACAAAGCCTGAGATGGTGATGAAGATGATGGGGAGGTTGGGGATGATAATGGTGATGATGATGACAAGGATGATGACGACAATGATGATGCAATTTTGAGGCTCAAAATTGGGACCTTGTACATTCTAAGGAAATGCTCTACTACTGAGCCCAAATTCGAAAGTCATTTAAAAAGTTTATTAATACTTTAGTTACCATATAGAATGGGTTTAGTATGACACTTTCATACACATATGTCACTGTACCTTGAATTCAAAATTCTTATAGAAAATATTTAAGCCATAAACATCTATCCTTAAATGTACGTGAAGGACACAGAGGTGGAAGAAGCACTGTTGGAAGTTGATGATTTTGCTTTGGGTGGGGCCTCCAGATAATAGAAAGAAATGAGTTAGCAGCACCTGATGTGTGTCAGCCTTATCCGGAACTTGTCATATACATGAACTTAACCCCGCAGCAATCCTATCTAGGTAGGGCCATTGTTATAAGAGCTCCACTGTATCAAGTAAGAAAGACATTCCTATAACTGCAGCAGAAGGCATAAAGAAAAAGAATTCTGCACGATCACGCCAATCTTTCCTTGTGCTCAGTGAACTTTTTCATATCTTGGAGTAGTGATCCATTATGCCGTAATGCACCAGCCAAGCCAGTCGACAGCCACTAAGTGAGTCATCTAGTGCTGTACTTCTAAAAAAAAAAAAAACAAAAAGAAAGAAATTGAGGCTTTAAGATGCTGAATAATTCTGGGCTTGGTGGCACATGCCTGTAATTCCATCACTTGAGGAGGCAGAGGTAGGCAGAACTCTGTGAGTTCAATGCCAGCCTGTCTACAAAGCAAGTCCAGGGCAGTCACGGCTACACAGGGAAACCCTGTCTCAAAAAAAAAAAACAAAAAACAAAAACAAAAGAACAAAACAAACAAACAAACAGCAAAAGCAAAGCAAAAACAAAAATTGAGTGTAAACAACTTGCCAAAAGTTGCTTAAGGGTGTCATGCAGCACCTAACCGTTCCTAAGTGCCCAAGGCCTTTGGGTGCCCGCTATTGGACACACATAGGCTAGTAGGAGGGAGTGCAGACGTCAAATCTCCGGGCCCCACCCCCAACCAACCAGCCACTCCCTGGAGATGACGCAGGAAAACAAGCTTCTGATGGGAGCTTTGCTGTATCTCAGAGGACCCAGGACTTGAGTGCACACCAGCAACCTGGACATTAGTGTCCCATGAGCTGGCGTCTCTCCCTTCCGTCTCACTTCATCACTGCCACAGCAGTACTTCCTATGGTCTCCTCCCACCTAGCATCTGAAGAGTCTTACCATGAGGGCCATGTCTGGACTTCACAGACTGAAAGCTCACAAGTGCTAAATGAATCACTGGCTGCTACAAAATTGTCTTAGAACTTACTCTTTCTATCTGCCATGCTGATTAGATTAAACGATGAATCAATCAATGTGCAGGAAATACCAAGTCCATCTGATGATTTTCCAAATGCTTATTTATTTTGTTAGCACACATTAATTACACAGTGGTGACTTTCATAAAGATATTTTCATTTAAGTATATAAAGTATTTCATTAGAGGAAAGAATTTATCTCTAAACTATATGATTTAATGAATTTCGAAAATTGCTAAATATAACCTTGGTCTTGGATACAGCTTTTGAAAAGTATCCATGTTGCATAACTATATTAAGGGTCCTAAATTACTCTCCAGGTCTGATATGAAAGATAATAGCACAAATTAATAGACTACTGAAAATACACAGCTAAATACACATATTCCATTATACTTTTTCCAACAGACTGGACTCTAGAAAAAGGTTTTCTTATAAACTATAAGTAAGGATGTTTAATTATAATTATTTTGCCTTAAATGTGTCTTGGCATCTTCACTTTCTTTTGGCCTGAATTTCACGAGTCATTTGTCGGCACTCCTAGCTCTTTCCTTGTCGCTCCATTTATTTTCTCTGAGAGACTGCATCAATAAGGATTAATCATAATCGCCAAGACTTAGGTTAACTGTATATCATCATTATCTCCCGAAGCACAGGGAGGCAAGATGTCCTGAAGAGATGGTGTGAGGGAAGGGTGCTCCCAGCACTTGTCCTTCACATGTCTCCCTTTGGGTCTTTCTGCCAGTTAAGCTGAACTCCAAGGAAACCAGGAGAAGAAAGCAATGTTTCCACATCACTTCCTCTTGTAACTCCCCCTGGTAAAATCACCATCCACATAGAAGCTCCGGTGCCTTCTGGGCACTCTCTGGTATGAAAGGTGCTTGTACAACTGTTAAAAAAAAATCCCCTCCATCCTCCACCATGAGAACAAAACTCCAATTTTTTATGAAAATATTTTCCCCTCCTCAAAGGCTGACCTTTGTTGGACAAAAAGGTGTGAATGACTTCCTTCAGCTGTTACATGTAAATGATCCTTTTTGCTCAGGCTAAGTCCCTGGCCACAGGACCTGTGTGGTGCTACTGGTTGCTTTTAAGTAGGATGTTGATGGTTCCCCCTGAGTGTTTCCAATAGACACAGCCAGGGCAGTTTCCCCTGAGGCTGACAACACAAGCTTTTTTGGTCTTATGCATTTTCTTGGACCATCTGTGGCTGAGTTGTCATGAACACCCGGATTCATATTGTGGTTTTGGGGAACACCTTTGAAATGAAACTTTGACAGCCTTTTATGATATTCACAGCTGGACTTTGGGGACTACCACTGACTATAGGAAGGCAGTGACAGCCTGCATTTCTTTCTTGGACTTACTCTGTCACACGAGAGCAACATGGGTGAAAAAAGGATGACAGAGTTGTAGCATGGAACGAGGAAAACGTGAGCCAGTGGAGGAAGAAACAGAAAACTTCTTGAATGAGTCTAAACCATCAAACTGTTCCAGAGGAGAAGAAATGTGTCTCTGTGTTCAATAGAGCCAGAACTATCACAGAAAAAATAGATATCAGTCATTGCAGCAAATGACGTCCAAGGCCTCTTATAGATATAGGTATGGGAAATCCCTAGTACTCTGTGGGAAGATAAAATTTGGCCAGATTTTAGGCAGGGTATATGCTACAAATAGTTTAAATATCTGCCTTAGGAAGCATGCACCCGTGTGCGCGTGCCCATGCAGACACACTCGCACAGTGATGTCGATTGTGGGGAGCAGAACCTACATGCAGTGATTTCCAAGGACAATGTCAAGATAGTAATGGAGTTCAAACTCCATTATTTTAAAGTATCTTTCAGCAAATAACTACTTAAAGGGTGCTCCGGGTACATGAAGAGTATTTAAGTTTATCTTATCAGTTGTCCTCTGCATAGCAACAGGGCACTAGAGGCATCCAATGGAAGCAAGGGGAACATGCTGAAGGCTCCGCGTGCCCCTCCTCTTATGAAATAATGTCTCTACAGCATTCCTAATAGTTTAAAAAGGAGGCATGGTTATTGGAAATGAAGAAACATCATATGCAATAACAATATGTAAATATAATTCTGACACTCTAAATCATCAGCTGAAGTGACAAAGCTACATGTGTGAAATAAAATATACACTGGAATATTTGTTGCAGATCAGCGAGAATGTATTTGGAAGAGAGAAACAGTGATGTTGTCTCATTTGCAGTGTTAACAAGACACAAGAACCCAAGCTGATAAGCATGACCTACATGAAGAAAATCACCAGACTTAGTTGTCGTCCATAAAAATAGATATATATGCTATAAATGGGGAAACTAACATCATAAAGATGTCAAATTAATTTATAGGACTAATGTAATCTAATTTAAACACCAACAGTATTTTTTAAATTGACCATGTGATGATAAGGCTTAGATGGAAGCAAAAAGGTGCAAATTAAAAGAAAGAACGATGATGAAGATTAGCCTTGCCAGATATTAGTTTAAAGTCCATAGTATATGAAATAATATGACTAAATTTCTAGGAACAAAATAAAATTAGATATTTCCCCAAACATAGAAGATAAAGGACCAAATAAAATCAAATAAGCAAAGCCTAGCAGAAGGGAGAGGTGGGTATCTCTGCAGTGCCTTTGTAGATAAGGTTGTTCCAAACTTAAAGGAAGTTAAAGAAAATACACAGGGGGAAACTGAGGAGATCTGATTTACTGGAAAACCTGAAGCATCTAAATTAAAAAAGAAAAAGCATCAAATCATACAAAAAAAAATGAGAAGAAAATTTTCTCCAAATAAAACAACCTAAAAGGGTACTAAGGTGTACAAAAAGCAGACTTTTGACAGGAAATCACTCATGATAACCTTTTTCTCCATCTGAAGAGGAATCACTAATAATCACATGCTTATCTTATTATATTATTATAACAGAATACACCTGTTAAAGTGAGGGTTCCCAAGAACATGTAGAAACATGTAAAACTTCTATCATATGTAGTATAGGGAAAATGCAAGGTGTAACATATATGCCAGTTTATGCATATGAATGTATGTATTTACATATGTACATACAGATAGACTTGTAAAATTGGAAGGAAGTATTTGGAAACATCAGCAGTAGATTGGTAATGAGTAGGAAAGCTTCTCCCTTCATTTGCACAAATAGACATATATTAATTCAGTTACTTCAAAAGGAATATGTGTAACTTACGATTATTAAACTAAGCAAGAACAAAGTTTGATGGCTCACACTTCCAAATTTCAAAACTTACTGCAGACATGCAATGATTAAAAAAAAAAAAAAGATGTGTTACCGTTTATGTATAGACAAACATGCCAATGGAAAGATAGAAAGTTCAGTAATGAAATGTGTGAGAGAGAGAGACAGAGACAGAGAATCAACACTCTGCCGCAGTATGTTGTGGGCTGGCCGTGTTTGTTTCTTCGTAATTATTGTGCAGTTTTCAGTTGTGAACTTCGCAAATGACAATAATGTGTCACAGGGGGCTGGAGAGATAGTTCAGCGGTTAAGAGCCCTGACTGTTCTTCCAGATGTCTTGCGGTCCTGAGTTCAATTCCCGGCACCCACATGGAGGCTCACAATTGTCTGTAACTCCGGTTTCAGAGGATCTGACACCCTCTCACAGACACACATGCAGGCAAAACACAGTGCAATTAAAATAAAATAAACTGTTTAAAAAATAATGTGTCACAGTGTCATTCAATAAGCATATATTTGCTTTGTCTATTTGTATGCATTTACGACTCCAGATTTACAGTAGTATGGTGCTTATGGTATGCAAGGCTTCAGATATTTGTGGTGCCTAGACCGTGCATGTTGTAGCAAATAAATAATGAAGTTTATTGTGTTTGTAGCAAGGCTGGAGAGATGACTCAGCATTTAAGGGCACTGGCTGCTCTTCCAGAGGACCTGAGGTCAATTCCCGGCATCCACATGGCAGCTCACAACTGTCTGTAACTCCAAGATATGACACCTTCACACAGACACAGACAGGCAAAATACCAACGCACATAAAATAAAAATAAATAACTTATTTCTTTAAAAAATTTGTACCAGACCTTGAAGATGAAAACTTGCGTGTGGGTTTAGTGTTTTTACTGGATTTGAACTCAGCGAGTTAAACACGCCTCTTCAAGGTGAAACCCAATTTATCAACACATTTCTTAAGAATATTCTCAATGAAACTGAAACTGTGCAAAGCTCAAATGAAGGCAAATATTAATGCTCCTCAACACACTCGCTACCAACAGCCCTAGGAACAGTGAAAGCATATGTATCTTTGCTTTCTGACTTGATACAAGAACTGAAGAGTAGAGTTCAAGATTTCTTAGAAAAAAAGTGGGGTTTTTTTGTGTGTGTATTTGTGACTCCACTTCATTTGGCGTAAATGATACTGCTCATTTCTAAAGAGAAGGCATGGGGCTGCAAGCTGACATCCAACTTACAGAAGAAACCAATCCTGTCTCTTTTCTGGGCCTTCATAGTCCTGTCTTCCCAGAGACAAACGTCCCTCGCTTTATTCCTGCCGTGTCTTTGGCAGCACCTACACTTTGCAATCAACTATTTTCAAGGATGAAGCACACCAAGAATGAATCTCGAACAAAAGTAAGTGATGAGCATCATGAGATCTCACTGAGACCAGCAGCTCGCTCTGTGAAGCCAGATACTTCTCAAATACCATGTCAACGATCCTACTGGTTTTGTGCTGGCCTCTTTTCTCTTACTTTTATGATATAAATATCCAAAGTGAAAGTTTATTTCTTAGATATGTTTAATTTTTATTAGTGATCAGCTTTTGGAGACCTGCCAGATGATTTTAAAGATTTCTTTTTATTTTTTAAAAATTTGTACTCAGGCGTTTGGGTTTCCGTTTGGGTGCCTGCCCTCTTGTATGAAAATGTGGAGGTGAGAAGAGGGTGTCAGGTTTCCTAGAACTGGAGTTATGGGAGGTCATGAGGCACCTGACATGGGTACTAGGAACAGAATTCATGTCCTCTGTAAGCATAGTACTTGCTCTCAATGCTCAATCACTTCTCCAGCTGTTCCTAAATGATTTTTTAAAACTTTCCAAACAGGATAACTAGGATTATCCTATTGATGATTTCTTTTTGCCTATGTGTGCTGATGCATATCACAAAAATCATGTACAAACATTGTGTAATCAGTTTTATTTTTGTTGTGTTAGTAGCATCTGTGCATTCTCTGTTTGGTGTGACCCAGAGAAGCCAAAAGTTCGACCAAGCATAGTTTCAGAACATTATGAATAGCCCCCCAAAACCGTTAGGTTTTACCTGCACATGACTAATTTTATTTCCATCAGATTTTTATATTATTAAACATATGTCTCACACTAAATTCAAATCAAACATGTGCCTGGGATTAGATCTTCCATGTGACCAGGTTCTGTAAAATTTCTGACTCCAAATTCTGGAGCCTGTCTCTGGATACGTATATTAAGTTTTTAGTCCTTTATTTGAATCGTTGAACCTATTTATACAGAGTAGATTGCATTTTTGTCTGTCTGACTTGTCAGAGGGTCCAAATGGGCACCACACCTTGCCACAATGCTTGCGCATGTGAGTGTGCACACGCACAATCACACAGTTGGCAAGACAGAAATCCAGGGAAAGGTTTTATAAGCTAAAAGGAAATGTGCAGTTCGGACCCAATCTTTTTAATGTGGTTGGAAGTTATTGAACTACAAGCCAGAGGAGATGACAGTGCATCAAGTCATGCTAAGTTTTTCCCATAAGGAGCCTGGACTTTGGGCTAATGGGGAGCTAGGAGACAGGCTTAGGAGAAAAATGTTCATGTCACATTTGGATCTTAGGAAATGGTGTGTTGACAAAACAATGAAAACACACACACACACATATTGTCAGCAGATGGGTTTGATAGGAGCTGATTGGAACATTGCAAAGGACAGGTTTCAAGAATCTAAAGGGTGAAAAGAGAGGTTTGAAAGGAAGACATTTTGAAACAGAACTCAAAGCATAGATACTAGATAAACAGTAAAACAGAGGGGAAACAAATTCCCAGGGGGGGAGGGGTGGTTCTTTGTTGAAATCTCATATACTACTATACTGATTGTCAAGACTGGTCTTTCTGAAAAAGAGGTTGGCACAGTGAGAAAGTTGTTTTGTTTTGTTTGTTTGTTTGTTTGTTTTTTGGCATATGTCAAGAACTAAGTTTTGTAGCAATCACAGATCAATAAATGGATGCAACAAACTCGCCCTAATACATATGCAAGTCAGGAGCAATCTACTGTGAAAAGAACTCGAAAGGAAATCCGTGATGCCAGAAAGCATGATGTTCTTGTTTAACAAAATGTTCCTTATACCTAGCAAAGTATCTAACATAAAATAAATTATCAAATTATATTTGTGAAACAAATAATTAATCTCACTTCTAAAAAGCATTAGAGTAGAGTCTTGCTGGCACAGAAACTCTCAGAGCATCTCTCTCTCTCTCTCTCTCTGAGAGAGAGAGAATACTATGATCTTCTGTTTCTCTTTTTCTGTTTTCTCCTCTATCCAGATTCTTTCTCTAGACTGCTTTCTCTGTTAATTATCTGGGAAAAGCCTGACACCTTATGCCTCCTTACAGTTCTAACAGTGGATGATGGGATTGATTTCCAAGCAAAGGAATCTGGTAGGCTCATCTTAGAGTAATCACCTATAACTTGAGGAATAAAGACACATAGACAGCTAATCTTTACGGACTGGAGTAAGATGAAAGAAGAGAATAAGGGCCAACAGAAGGTGACTGGTGTCTCTGTATAAACCTGTAAGTCAAATGCCCAGATGTAGCTAAGAATCTGAAATCAACATATTGTACCGAGTAGGTATGGATTAACAAAAATGTGCTTGTAGTCACTGGTTCAGATGAGTAAACCTAAGGGGAACATAGAGATAGATTAACTTCTATATAGAGATATATAGAAGTGATGGCAATCAAGGGTTGCATATTACTTTTCCTGGGACAATGTGAACAAATGCCTACACACCCCAGGTCACTAATAACATACCTAGCTTAGAGAACCAGGGAGAGATTTTTTTTTTTTTTTTTTTTTTTTGGGCAGGTGGTTCTTTACAAAAGCAGGGATTATCTTAGATGACTCCATATACAAGGGTTGGTGAGAATGCCACCAAAGCTGTATCCCAGGAGTTCTGCACAACCTGCAGGCAGATACATCACCAAAGAATTTCCTCTGCCTGAACAAATGATTACCATGTAAGTAAGCTTGAAGAGAACGTGGAGAGTCTTTTAAATTCCATGAATATCCTGGGTCTGATAAGTTCCTTGTGAGTTTAATGAGCTTCCTTCCTTCTCCAGTAGAATATTTCAATCTGGAAGAAACAGCTCTGCAGCCCAAGTTACAGGAGAGAGAGAGAGAGAGAGAGAGAGAGAGAGAGAGAGAGAGAGAGAGAGAGAGAGAGAGAGAGAGAGAACTATGAATTAGGGAAGCAATTGTCAGCAAGATATGACAAATATCAGGAAACGGATCATAGAGCTTAAGAAAAGGAAGAATATTTAAGAAATAAAAATATAATAAATACAGCTTGCTACTGCTGCCCTTGCTTGCCCCCAGATGTGGAAGGTGAGCTCAGTGCTGAAGTCACCATGTACTTCAGACACAGAGCCCACAGGCTCCTGAGCTGGATGCGACCTGAACGCCTCCTTACTGAGGGTTCATGGTACCAGAAGATGCGATGCAAACTTCCCAAGAGGTAAGCAACCAACAGTTCTACCCAATGACGACAGCTATTAACCACACTAGCCAGCATGGCGCAATAACCCTAAGTGCACAACAGTGGCATGCATGCCTTCATGCTAACTGGCAGCTCTGTGATTGGACTTATGACCCATTCAACAAGAAGGAAACCATGCTACTACTGAAAACCTAGCTAACTACCCAGGCCTAGTGAAGTCAAGGATCTTGGAAGAAATTCCACAAACCACCACTTTACTAAACTAGCACAAGCCCTAACTACACTCTAAATATTTTTTCTTACATCCACAGACAAGTATAGTTCTCTCCTCTCATCAAGGGAAAGTTCTCTTTTCAACAGTTGGACATCACCAGAGAAAGCCATGACCAACCAAAACGTAGAGTTGTAGAGCCAAGTCCCAGCGGATACAATTGTAAGAGAAGTCCTGAACTTAAGTCTTAGGGAACACTGTGAAAGACAGAATCAAAAGATTGTAAGAGGCAGGAGATCAAGGAGTTTTCTGTGAGATTGTGTCTCCAGTGTCACAGGGAACACTCATGAAGTCTGACCAATATGACTGCCTAAACGTGAGCTGAGCAAGGAAAGCAATGGACATGCCAAAGTGAATGAGGGGAAGCCTGTGACACCTCAGCTCTGCACAAGGAACTACAGGCAACTAAGAGATGCTGAGATGGGGAGCAACAGTCCTCTTCCATGGAACAGCACACTAATTGGTTATCCAATGCCAAATGGTCATCCTTGAAACCATCCATACAAGTAGTATTATACAGACTGAGAGGGCTGCATTTATATATTAAGAAATATGAATATATATGTATATGTACACATACATGCATATAACAAAACTAGTGGGGGAAAGAGAATGAATTTGAAAGAGAGCACAGATGGGTATACGGGAGGATTTATTTTGAAGGGAGGAAAGGGAATTGAGAAATAATGAGATTATAATTCAAAAATAAAATGCAAAAAGAAATAGAAAAGCCTTAACTTAAAAGGATTTGCTGGTTTCACAAGCCTATGAGTTGAGGGGGAAAATATGAACAGTGTTTCTAGATGCCAGTCACATATTCGTCAAGCCCCTTAATGATATCATTAGGGAGGTACAATGAAAAAAATGAAGGCTGAATGGAGTTCACATGGAAGGGTACTCATTTGTCCAAGTAAAGAATCCCATAGAGCTGCATGCTAACGGAATGCTAGCCACCATAGAGGCTCTAATGTAAGCTAAGAGGCTCTAGCCTAGCCCTGTCTTTGTGAACACTATAAATTATGAGGATGTAAACGAAGGCGATTATTTGCTTAATTTGTGAATGGCATACAACAAAGAGGAATCATACGTGATAGAGTGGAGGTGCTTTGTGTGTTCATGGGAAAAGGTACGAGGGTTGTTACTGTTATATAAATGGAGATGAGCCACATGTTGGAGAGTAGAGATCAGGGGAGCCATGTTCTCATTTTGATTATAACAGGATAATTTCCAACCTGAGTTAAATCCATATCAATGGGATAAGAATGAGGCATTCATATGTGCAATCACTTTCTAGGATATTCTAATGCTACCCAGAACCATCCATCAGTTGACATACTAGGAATGTTGATTTAGATTTTCAGTAGACTCAGTGTCTTCGTCTATTTTTTGTTGCCATAACAAAATACCCAAGGCTATGTATTATAAATAAAAAAGATGTATTTATCTCACAGTGACTGAGAAGCTTAGATGAATCTCTTAATATGACCTTGATAGGAGGAAAAGCTGGCTGTCTATTGATACTTGAGGTGAACCCACAGTTAGGACTCTGCATCAATAGCCAAAAAAACAAAACAAAACAAAACAAAAAAACAAAAACAAAAAAACTCTCATTAAATCACAGAAGAGTCCAGAGCAAGCTCATCTGGCAACTCACTCTAGACCCCACTAGGTACTGATCATCTCCTAAAGAAGCTCATAGCCTGTTGGAAAAGAAGAGAGTTCCAAGATGATATAAATGTGCCAGAAAAGCAGGGAAAACCATAACCCATCCTGCCGCAGAGGCTAATAACAGAAGTCTGAGCCTTGAAGAATAAAGCTAAGATCTACAAGTAGACCTAGCTAGGTATCAGTGGGCCAGATCAGCCCAGGAAGGAGGGCTTCAGCCAGTATAAGATTAAGGGTATACGCCTCCTGTGTGTGCTGTGGGTGGAGACCTGCAAACACAGAAAAGTCAGGAGTGATAAAAGCAGTAATAAAGCTGAGATTAGACTCCATCCTGCAGCAATGGGTGAGTAGGCTTTGCAGCCTGGAGGATGCTTTAAGCCTGTGGGTCTCAAGCCTCCTAATTCTGCGACCCTTTAACACAATCCCCCATGCTGTAGTGACCCCCTCAACCATAAATTATTTTCATTGTTACCTCATAGCTGTAAATACCAGTGTTTTCTGATGGTCTTAGATGAACCCTGTGAAAGCATCCTTTAACTTCCCCAAATGAGTCTTGACCCAGAGGTTGAGAACCACTACTTTAAACAGAACTGAAAATGGGGACAGAAAGACTGGGTTTTGCGGTTTTGTTTTTTTGTTTGTTTGTTTTTTTAAGACCCGGTCTCACTATATAGTAGTCCTAGTTGGCCCCAAACTCATAGAAATTGGCCTTTTGTTCATTTTAAATCCTTCATTTACAGAAATATTTTTAAACATTTAAGTATTTTTCATTGCTTTTGGTGATATGTAGGGTGAGGAGCAGGTGTGTAGGACGGGTTTCCCATATCCACAGCAAAAAAGTTACTATGGTATGTCTGGCCAGCTGTGAGAAAGGCTCCCATGGCTGTCCTGTAGGTTGAAACCTTGTCTGAGGTTTCAACATGACATGATTTACCTTGGATCTGCCATGGTACAGTGTCTGGTTCAGTAGATTGGAGGTTATACCTATGACTCCACACATGTGACAGGATTGCAATGCTGGTGATGGCATTGGTCCTTCAATGTGCTTGAAGTAGTGAGGCCCCAGAACCTTGTATTTTTCTGATAAAAAAAAATATTTCAGGGGTGCTGGAGAGATGGCTCATCATTTAAGAGTACTTGTTTTTACAAAGGACTAGAGTTTGATTCCCAGAAACCATACAGTGGCTCACAATTGTCAGTAACTCGAGTTCCAGGAGATTCAACACCATCTTCTGACCTCTCCAGGCACCAGGTTGCATGCTACACAGATATATATGAGTGCAAAGCACTCATACAGAACAAATTTAAAAAATAAATCTAAAAGACCTTTTCAAAATATGTCTGGGGCATAGAGGAATGCTTGAGACCTGCAAATGTCACACAGAACATAGGAGCTCAGAAAGAAGCATCACTCCCACCTCTCTCAGGCTCAGTTCCACCGATTCTGTACCATCTCCTATGATAGCTTGGAAGAGGTAACATATGGGACGTCTTCAGGCTAACAAGCTTCCTCTAGCTACATGTAGAGTGCCACTCCCTTAGCCCTTGTAATATTCTTATATCTATCTGTATATTTCTGAGATTTCACATCAGTGTGCATCTGAGGGTTGAAGGAAACGGAGAAGTAGAATATGCCTCCCAATGTCTGTACCTTTTTAAGGAGCCCATCTGAATGAGAAAGATGGACATTACGCTTTATCTCTGTTTTATCCTGTGTTATGTCTCAACAAAATGTATTATTCCCCTCCAATTTATACATCAAAAAAATCTCAATCCTTTGTGTAATGGTATATGGAGGTGGGACCTTTGAGAGATAAAGACTGGGGACCCGTGGTAAGATTAGTGCCTTTATAATAGAGAAAGAGACCAGAATAGATACATGGATACGGGTGGTTTGCTCTCTGCTTTCCTGTGTGGTTCCCACTGCCTCTCCCGCTGTACTCTTCCACCCCCACCCCACCCCGGCACCCACCATGAACTGACCAAGCTAAAATCCTGGCTCCATATTTCCATGTCCTAAAACTGAGAGACATAAATGTGTTTGTGTTTAAGCTCCCCAGTCTATGGTATTTTGTTATGGCAGCATCGATCTCGTTTTAGTTTGCTTTTAGTTGCTGTGATAAACACCATGACCAAAAGCAACTTGGAGAAGAAAGGGTTTCTTTCAGCTTACCCTTTCAGGTCATAATTCATCACTGAGGGAAGTCAGGAACTCAGTTCCTTAGCTTGAAACAGAAACCATGGGGAAGTGCTGCTTATGGCCTGGCTTTCTTGTTTGTTTTCAAGTTCACAATTTGGCTAGCTTTCTTATGTGGCCTAGGACCACCTGCCTAGGGACAGCTCCACCCACAGTGGGCTGGGTCCTCCTACATCAGTTGGCAATGAAGAAAATGTCTCCATAGACATGTTAACCTGATGAAGCCAATTCTTCAGTTGAGGGTCCTTCTTCCCAGACATGTTAACCTGACAACCAAAATTAGCCAACACAGCTCTCTAAGCATAATTTAGTTCTTTGTCACTGGATCTGTTGAGTTAGAATTAGGACATTTAGAAATGCCCATACAAAATCTGATTTTCAAAACTTGAGATATATATATCCCTTGAGACCTATGAGTCTCTTCCCTAAATAGAACCTGTGTTTTCTTTCCCTGAGACAATCAGCCTTCTAGTTTAGTCATAGAGTGGTAAGGTCACAGTGGAACATGATAACGGAAAGAAATAAAATTACATTATATATTACCATACTCATATTGTACTTTATGAGTGTTTATTTATACAGCCCACCTTTCCTTTCTGACTGAACTATAATATAGCAATTGTTATAAATTATATTCTAGCCTCCCACTCTACAAACACAGAGCTGTGGACCAGATCTCCAGTACAATGCTCACTGATATGTGTTATTGACCATAAGAATATTTTCAAAGTCTTTCAGAGTGAACACAGAGTTCCTATTCTCCCTGGGTTGGCCTTGTGAACCTGAACTCAGCAGTTGTCTGGTATTTCTATTGTTGTTGATGATGATAAGAAATTCTTTGATGTTAAAGGCTTTCCCCATAAGAATCATTTGATTGGTGCTTATCTAGATCCTTTGATTTATTAAAGGTCAAGGTTAATCTGACATAGAGAAGCCCTTTCTCTACCTTGAAAATTCTTTCTCAGTCTTTAGAATGCAGGTACAACATTCCTCTTCTCTTTCGCCATTCCGAGGCCTTCCTTCCACCCAGTAAATGTGAATTCTCTCCATGTATCACGGTGTCCTGTACATGTCCCCTACTACCTCACTCACAGTCAGTGGGATTTGCCACCATGACTCTAGGTCACTCACACTTGCCCACAGTCTGGTTGTCCCAGCAGGTGATCAGTTAGTGTTTGTCAACTGAGTACTGGCTGAATGAATAAATGAACATGTCTCAAGCATTAGGGCAACATTTGGCAGCTAGAAAGAAGAGAACACTAGAAAGCAACACTGGGTCATAATGCACCTCTGCTCTATACTGCCCCACTGTGCACATCCAGAATTCAAACTGAGAGAGACTTGTGATGCAGATGTGAACTACAAGAACTTTACATACCTTTTCCTTTTCTTACCCTCAATGACGTACAACTTTCCTAGAATTGCCATTTGGACTTGGTTTCCAGAAGAGTCATAGTAAGACAATGAGGCAGATAGCTGTAGACTAAGCCCTAAGGGATGTGGAGCAGGATGGAATGCCTTTCCTTCAAGCTTTCTTCTAAGTATGGCTTACATTTTTAAGTAGTTGTTATGTAGTAACCATACCAATTTATCACTTGAGGTAAATCTTGTTTGTTGTCTGTCTCTCTGTCCGCCCATTCACAAATATGCAACTGAAATTCTTAAGAGACAGTAGTCTTCTTCGACCACTTCACAGTTTTAATAATAGCAGTGTTGGTAGCCAAGCCTGACACCCAGATTCACACCCTGAAGTAGACCAGCAAGAAGAAGGTGAGTGGGGTAGTTTGAATGACAATGGCCACCATAGGCTCCTTTGTTGGGATCTTTGGTCCCTAATTGGTAGGACTGTTTGGGAAGGATTAGGAGGTGTGGCCTTGTTGGAGGAGGTGTAGCACTGGTCTCTCTCTGTTCTCTGTCTCCAGTTCATGGAGAAGATGTAAACTTTCAGCTACTGATCTAGCACCATGTCTGCCTGCCTATGGCCATGCTCATCATTGTGATGGTCATGTCCTCACATTGTGAAGCTGCAAGCACGCTCCCAATTAAGTGCTGGTTTTTTTTTTTTTAATAAGTTGCCTTGGTCATGGTGACCCTTCACAACAATAGTAAAGTAATTAAGACAGAGGGTATATTAATTATGAACTTATTGGAAACAGAAATTTGAACAGATTTATGGGTACTAGCATCTTTAAGCATGTCTCAATATTTGAATAATTTTGTTCACTAAAAGGCTCCACTTCCCACAGACAGAATTCAGAATTCAGGCACTTGTTCTTGGACAAGATGAGCAATGGTTTTTTTGGTTGGTTAGTTTGCTTTGTGTGTGTGTGTGTTTTTAGCCATACATACCAGAACTGGCTGAATGAACAAATAAATAAATTCTACATTGATCCAGTCAGCATTGAAGACTGTGGAAGTACCATTACTTTCTAGGCATAAGCTTTATTATGTAATTCAAATGTTGATTTCTGTAACTCCCGTATCTGGTTGCAAGACTTGTTCTGAGTATCTCCAGTCTCAATGTTGTGTAAACCCTGCTCCCTAATTGTCTGTTGATATGCTAATAAGGCACCTTATATCCAATAGCTGAGCAGTGGGTAGAATAGGGCTGGACTTTCTGCCAGCCAGGGGAGGAGGAGTTAGAGGAGGAAGTAGGGGATTCAGTCATGTGAGAGGTCCAAGAGACATAAGGAGAGGAGCTGGAGCAAGAAAGCTACAAAGAGCAAGTATCTCTGGGATTTATTCTGGGAGAAAACCATATTAGCTTAGAGGGTTAAGAATAGAGTAATAACTGCTCAGTTATTGTGTTATGAAGCTCATTATTAAACAAATATGAAAGAGTCTCAATTATTTGTGTCATAGCTGGGTTAAGATAGAAGCTGAGAAACACAGTTTTGTAAAAATAACTGTACCAGTCCTTCCTCTAGAATCTAAGACTCATGATAGAATACCTTGAAATACTACCCTATAGTCAGTTTCTACCAAGCTGTCAAGAAACAACTCATTTTCTAGAAAACAACCTGTCAATAATCTGTCTTGGGTAACTTTACCCTAATCTCTTACTTTTGTCAGTCTCCCTTGCAACTACAGCATATCTATGTGACTCGGGCTTTGCTGAACAAATATGTGAAAATATGTGAGATACAAGATAAAGCTAACACAGATGTGTGTGTATATGTGTGTGTGTGTAGTTTTTGAATACTATTTCTGTCTATATGTCCTCCAAGCTAATCTGACCTTCATACTCCTCTGAGCTATGTGACAGACAGATAGACAGAGACTTTGGTGGCTTCAATATGAATGTCCTCCATAGGTGCATATATTGGAATGCTTAATCACCAAGGAGAAATACTATTCAAAATAACTACAATGATTAAGAGTTGTGGCCTTGTTGGAGGAAATGTGTCATTGGGGTTAGGACTTGAGGTTTCAAAAACCCATGCCAGGACCAATGTCTCTCACTCTGCCTACCTGCTTGTTGGTCACAATGTAGTTTCCAGCTACTGCTTCATCACCTGCCTGCATGCCACCATGTTCGCC
This sequence comes from Acomys russatus, assembly GCF_903995435.1. Taxonomy (NCBI): domain Eukaryota; kingdom Metazoa; phylum Chordata; class Mammalia; order Rodentia; family Muridae; genus Acomys; species Acomys russatus. Next base: position 93,462,574 of record NC_067138.1, on the reverse strand, counting down.
ACAATGAAGACAATAGACTAACCCTCTAAAACTGTAAGCAAGTGCCCAGGTAAAAACACTTTCTTTCATAAGAGTTGCCTTGATCATGGTGTCTCTTCACAACAATAGAACAGTGACTAAGAAATGGATACAGACACAGACATGCATGTGTGACAATATTGTGTGACAGAACTTATCCTGGAGAGACAGAATACACACATTTATTCACCCCAGATAGGGATCTCATGACAGACAAAAGGACAGATACCATGAAAGTTCAACTTGGTGAACCAGTGAGTTTTATTGTGCTTACTTACAGGAATATGGGTACAGGAGTAGAAAAAGCAAACAAACAATCAAACAAAACAAAACAAAACAAAAACACCTACCCTAGCACAGATGACAACTCACAAAAGTTAGGAACCTGGAACTCACTCCACAGCCTGCAGGCAGCTGGTCTGATTTCTTCTTCTTTTAGGCAGCTGGTCTTCTTTGTAGGCTGTATCTTCTGAACAGTCTTTATTGTTTACTCTTGGGAGGGAGGTGTCTAGTGAATCTGGTCAGCTTCAGGGACTTCCTAAAGCTATTTTGAATTGTTTGCCTTCTGGCATAAGGAGCTTGCCTGCAACATGACTGTTTCAGTCTGGGAGGAAATGAGTAACACACACACACACACACACATGGGGGATGGAAAGGAAGGGAGGGAGAGAGATGGACAGAGAAAGAGATGAACAGAGATGGACAGAGAGAGACACAGAGAAACATAGAGAGGAGATTGATTTTTAAAATCTTTTAAAAGTTACTTGATTGTGATCCTGTGCAGAGTTTCTCTTTTTAAAAAAAGTTGCTTTAAATTAGATTTAAATAAAATAATGATAGCTTTGGGTTTGTTTCTTCAAATTTTCTTATAAATTTATTCTATGTACAATGTGCCTCTTTTAAAACTGACAATTCAGAGCCATGCATTGCAAAAAAAATGTGTCCTCCTTTCTTGAAATGAAAAACAATGTGATCAAAAGCAGCTTGGACAGGAAGGGGTTTATTTACTTGGCTTACATGTCCTCATCATTACAATCCACCACTGAAGGCAGCTCAGGCAGGAACTCAAGCAGGGCAGGAACTTGGAGGCAGTAGCTGAAGCAGAGGCCATGGAGGAGCACTTCTTACTGGCTCTACCCTCTGTCCATTGCTGGGTGTGCTTGTTTGTGTCACCCAGGACCATCTGCATAAGGGTGACACCACCCACACTGGGCTAGGCTCTCCCATGTCAATATTAATCAAGGAAATGCCCTACAGACTTGCCTATAGTCTACTTCCGATGGAGGTATTTTCTCAGCTGAAGTTCTCCTTCCCAAATGACTCTAGCTTGTGTCAGGTTGATAAATAACTTAACCAGCACACTATAGATTTCATAGGCTATGAATTTTTTTAAATTTAAATTTTAGGGGATAAAAACTTAATTTTAATTTTATAAGGCATAAAAAAATAAAAGCAGAAGAGGAGGTGAGAGTCACTGCACTTACACTAGGCCACACACTGGTGGAGGTGAGAGTCACTGCACTTACGCTAGGCCACATACTGGTGGAGGTGAGAGTCACTGCACTTACATTAGGGCACACACTGGTGGAGGTGAGAGTCATTGCACTTACGCTAGGCCACACACTAGTGGAGGTGAGAGTCACTGCACTTACATTAGGGCACACACTGGTGGAGGTGAGAGTCACTGCACTTACACTAGGCCACACACTAGTGGAGGTGAGAGTCACTGCACTTACGCTAGGCCACACACTGGTGGAGGTGAGAGTCACTGCACTTGCACTAGGGCACACACTGGTGGAGGTGAGAGTCACTGCACTTACACTAGGGCACACACTGGTGGAGGTAAGAGTCACCACACTTACACTAGGGCACACACTGGTGGAAGTGAGAGTCAGTGCACTTACACTAGGCTACACACTGGTGGAGGTAAAAGTCACCACACTTACACTAGGGCACACACTGGTGGAGGTAATAGTCACTGCACTTACACTAGGCACTTACATTAGGCCACACACTGGTGGAAGTAAAAGTCACTGCACTTACACTAGGCCACACACTGGTGGAGGTAAGAGTCACCACACTTACACTAAGTCACACACTGGTGGAGGTGAGAGTCACTGCACTTACACTGGTGGCTTTGAGAACATTTCCTTCATCGGTTCTCCCAGACTGACACCCTAAGATGCCTTTGTTTTTTGGGTGTCACTGTCTCATTAATTACCATGAAGGAAGCTTATTGTGGACTTTTCTAACCCATCATAAATTTCACTTGTTATAATTTCTACTTAGTTACTAAGAAAAAATGAATAATGTTTCAATTCTTCCCAACTCTTGAATTAAATATCTTAACAGGATACTATCTTAGCATGTATAAAAAGGCATGCCACTGAATATTTTATGCACAATGTGTAATTTAATAGTCACATTCCCAATGGTCTGAACTTATTTCCCCATTCTATACATTAAAAAAAAACTGAGGCAGACAGATGCTAAATATCTCAAAATGGCATTTAGTTTAAAAAGACAAAGACTAAAGGAGCATTCCAGTGTGTGAAAGATACTGGCTCTGATCGTGTCTGTGACCTGAGTTCAAATCCTGGCTCTACAGTTTCATACCTTTGTGGTCAGAGGCCAAATTACTGGCCGCCTCCAACCATCCACATTAGTCATCCATTTCATGGTGATGGTATCAGCTGTGTTTCCCTCTTAGGGTCGCTATGAAGATTACATGAAATTATTTAGTAATCAATAATTGTATCTATGCTGGAGATGACAATGATTTATACTTCTTCATAAAACGTTTCCTTTTAACAGAAGCCAGTAGCCTAAGAAAACTGGCAAGCCTAATGCACTGTGCATTAGTGTTGTTTGACACATATTCTCCTTCCTGCCAGATTAGAAAGACTAATGCCATGTGCCTGCCTAAAGTGTTAAGAAAATGACTGACAGAGTCATGTGAATTGTGTTTACAAACAGACCCCATACACACTCAGAGGAAGGCACCAATAACCTACATGTTGGTTAGTAACAGATAATTCATCTTTCTACATTCAAAAAGGTCAAGGGAATGTGCCACATGTCCTTTCCATTGGTAGAAAACACTCACACCCTTCTAACCTCCCCCACACCCACTCTCTCAGCAGAACTGGCTCTGCCATCAGGATTTATTGGATAATTCTTCAGTTTAATGGTGAGAAACATCTTGATGTCTCTTGGACTCTGCTGAGCTCATTAGGTACAGAAGGGTCCCAGGAAGATAGGAAATGTATTCAGATTTCTGTTTGTCTGCAGTTGGATGTGATATTGTTTTATTTTTGGCCCCCAATTGCTCAGCAAAAGAAAAAAAATCCTGGTTAAGCTGCTGATTTCCTCTGAATTGCTGAGCATGGGGATTGGAGCTGATGAAGTCATTTACTGCTGAATGTTTTTATTCAAACCGTGCCAGTGGCTCTGCTGGGGTTTTACATGAGGACTATTATGACATTCATTCTTATGGAGTTAAAACAGCTAGGACTTAATTGGAATAGAACCTTGTAGGAGACTTTTTTTTTTCAGTTTTTATTTCAACTTTTAGGCATTAAAATATAAATTCTCAGCTAAGAATATGGAACAAACAGAAAACATATAAACTTTGACTTAATAAAAATCAGTTTGCTGCTTCTCCAAATATTTCTAAGTCCTGTAAAAGTACTTTGAGCTTGAGTATACAAGGTAGCACACTGGGAACATTTTCCAGGAGGTCCATTTGGAAACACAACAATAACAACAGCAACAACTCATGGTTTTGACATTAACACTAGAGAGAAAACAGGAATGCGATGAAAATATTTCTTGAATAATAAATACACTTCATTTTGTCTTCTCTTCTCACTGACCTTTTCTCGTCCTTTCTTCTCCTATCCCTGAAGGGAAATCAATGAGCCAAGAAAGTAGGCCACACTTACCCAAATGAGAAAAAACTGGTCCATCAGGAAAGCCACTGGGTCTCCAACTACCTAATTATCTGCGCACACGTGCAGTATGTATTTTCTGAACACACGTAAAACAAGGTAGCTGCTTACTAATCAGTTATCCATGCAATAAATATTAACTGTATTTGATGAATAGAAACTACCATATATGAGAGGCCAACACAAAAGTTCAAGATGCTAAGGAAGCAAACAAAATGTGAGGAAATGATTCAGGTCCAGGCTGCAGCATCCACAAGGCTGAGTCTCAGGGAGGAATGGGGGCCACTGCAGGGTAAATGGTGCGGCTGCTTCCTCCCCCAGCTGTCTGTGGGCTCAGGAGTTGGTGTGGAGGACTGAAGTCATAGTCTCCGAGGAACACACAGCCTTGGGCTCCCATCCTCATTGTGGCATCCTACTGAAACAATGTCTTTTTAGTATCTACCCCTCCTTTCTCCACAGTGACATAAGCTTTGGAGGTACCTGGGTAAACAGACACCCAGGATAGACTATTTCTCAATCTCCTCTGCATCTGAGCATAGCTTTGAGATTAAAGTTTGGTCACTGCTTACAAGTAGAAATGGTGTTTAACTTCCTAAACATGTCTGTGAGAGGAGTGGAGTTTTTGCTGCTTCCTCTGGATGTTTTGCGGTCTCGGAGCAAGTAGCTGGCAATGGAGGATGGTGCTACAGGAGCCTTGTTGAACGGCCAGATGAAAGCTTTATGTGGAGGATAGCAAGACAGCGTGAGCCACTGTCTGAAGCCACCAAACTAGCCCCATGTGGCCTGTGAGAGAGAAGTTCAACTGCACTTTGTTTAAAAATGCCTGGGTTCCTACCATTTATGTTAAGCCTAAACTTAAGCCTATAAAAATGAAAAGAAAAATACCTACTTGCATATCTGTTACAAACCTGAATTAAGAAAATAAATTTAATTCACCTCGAAAACATGCCAGGCATGCAACAGGGTGACTATGCACACTGTTACTTTTATAGTAATGGCTTCTCCCTATCCAGTGTCTCTGTTCCACTGTATTTTAATTTTAATAAGATGGAATTTCCAATCCCTGACAGCTGCTCCACCCATGGAGCTGTTGTGATCCACTAGTGAAAATGGCACACACTGAGATATTGGTGTTCTAGGATGTAGGCTTCCCAGGGACTACATGCTTCTTCCAGATGGTGCAGCCTTGGGACAAATGCATGGACTGATGACAGATGAAGAGATTCCTTGCTACAGATCAAGTCAGTCCAGAGGACCGATGACTGGACAGGAAGCTAACGCGATAAGAAGCCATTCTCATATCTCTCAAGTGAGCCCACCTTACACCAACATTCCCATCCCGTTTGCCTCTTTGCCTGTCGGTCAAATGTATACATCAATCTGAAAATTAGGTTCATGATCATAAATCACCATTCATGGAAACACTCTCCTATAATAGGCTGAAATGGAGGTATCAGGAAGAGTGGATACATGAGTAATAGAGAACTCTCTTCAGTGGGATGTGTTTAGAGGAATCAGAGGGCAGTTGGGCAACACTCTTCCGCACCAGTTGCTCCCCTTTATCTTGATTAGCTACTTGCTCCCATGATCTAAGGAGACTCATGCTGACTGTGAGCTCAGTATGGCCAAGTGTTAGCCCTTGGCAAAGCTCTTGGGGGGAAATAATATAAAGAATAACCAGGCAGGACCGAAGCTGGTTTGCCTCTTAGCAGCTGTGTGTCATTGGACCACAAGTTGTTTATGTTCTTCAGAATTCGGTGTGTGCACCTGCATGTGCAAAATTAAACTAGGAATTTCTCTGGCCATGAAAATAAACATACATCTAGTTAGTGTTTGTGGAATAAAATAAGCTTTATAAGTGAATTGAATGTTGGCCTTTTGTTATTCAGTTCTTAGTCACTCTTAACAATGAAAGTCAAGGATCTGTTTTGGAACATATAGACAGTGGAAGCTCAGAATTTGCTGGTTGAATCAGTCAATCAATAAATCATCAAACACTTAAAGGATATTTGCCTCATATGGAGCATTCCTTCAGGCACCAAGAAGATGTGACTAATAAGAGGGATTATTTTATTTTATTTTTTACTTTTACATATGCATTTGTATTACTACACATATACACAATAAACTACATACAGCAGGAAGGGCTATGAAGTGATTAGGAATTATTTAAATGTTACATTCATAACGTTTTGTCTATTTGTATTTGGCAACCTTTAAGAAAACATCCTTCCTATCTTGGTGCATCTACAACTTTGAATGTAAATCAATACCTATCATATCTCATCTCTATCGTTTTTTAAATTTTTTACTGCATAAACTTTCTGTAAGAGGAAAGGATAAAATAGCACAAAAACACTGGAACAAATAAAGTTTGTATGCTAATAAAGTCCTGGGAAAATAAGAAAATGTGATACAGGCTACCTTGTGATAAGGAAAGGAAAGCCATTAATTTGTTGTAGTAGCTATGGAAGCAGACGATTTAGTTGAAACCTGCATTAGGCAACAGGGCCACTCAACAAAGGAAGGGCTCTTGAGACAGGGCAGCAGATAGGAAAACCCTGGTGCAGAGTGAGTTAGGCATATGCGAGGGACAAAGGAAGGTCTGTCTGTGTCAATACAGAGAACAAATTAAAGACACAAGGGAGGGATTTGAGTTTGAGGAAAGACAGATTGTGTATCATCTGCTGAGCCAAGGGACAGTCTAGATTTCACTCCTTTTGCAATGGGAAGCCTTTGGAGGGTTTTAACTAGGGCACAGATCTGATCTGATCTGTCCTCTAAAATGCTTTAACTTTCTGCTTCCTATGGAAGCTATTCTGAAGAGGACGAGACAGGATGACATAAAAGATAAAAGACCATTGCAATAGTCCAGGTAAGAGTTAATGGTGGCTTATTTGCCACCTTCAGTGGTGAGAATGGGCCAGCCGTAAAAGGCTCAGAATATGTTTTTGAAGGAGGAAAATTATTTTCTGAGTGAAGGAGAGGAGTCAAAAGTATTCCCTGAGCAGTGGGGGTGGGGGGGAGATGATGTTGGGGTAGGAGATGAAGAAGAAAGTTGAGTGGGGAGAAATCAATAGTTCTTCTTCCATATATGCAAAGATTGAGATCTTTATCAGACAGTGCAGTGTAAGTAAATGCTAAGCAAGCAGTTAGGTGTGGGATACATGATTCTGTAACTAATAAGAAATGTGCTGAAGGAGCCATGGAGTTGAGACTTGTCAGCATATAGATGCTATTAAAAGCTGTGGGATAGAATGAAATAACCTACAAACGTAGATATGGAGAGGACGAAGGACAGAGGCTTGAAAAGTTTCAACACTTAGAGGTCACTAGAAAATGAGTCTTCAGTGAAAAAGGCAAACCAATATGCTGATACAGAAACCTAGGGGCACAGTGTTTGAAAATACCCAATTAGACCAAACACCAATGAGAGGCCAAGCAACAGAGCAGCTGAAGGTCCTCCATTAGCAGAGGTGAGATATGGGTCAGTGGCAACTTGGGTATTGTAGGAGGCTTCAGAGTCACACACCAATGATCATTGTTACTCTTTATTCATGCATTTGTTCATGTCCCTTAACTGTATACTGGATCTAGTCACCTGTTTACAATAGAATACAGTGGTCATGATGCAATGTCACCTCTGAGATTAGGTCACAAAGGACTGGCCCCTTGATGACACTCTCTGGAATTTGGTTTGGGCTTTGTCATAGTGTCCCACATAGTAGGACAACTGTGCTGGGGGGAGGAGGCTGATGAGATGGCTCAGTGGATAAGGGTGATGATCTGCATTCAATGCCTTGGCCGGTGTGGTGGAAGGAAAGAGCCAACTCTTGCAAGATTTCCTCTGACCTCTACACATACTGTTGTTGTTTGCATAGTGTAGGTGGTGTGACCTGCCTTCTGGTGCTCAGGTGGAAGGGTGTCCGCAACTCTGAGAGCTGGGAAGAGATCCCAGCCCTGAGGTGAGACAGTGTCCCAAGGATATCCTGCGGCACAGGAGCCCAGGAACCTCACAGCTCTGATAGGAGGCCTCCTCAACAGAGACAATGCAGCTCCCAAGGAAGAATGCCCTCTTAACCCCGAGGAGCTGAGGAGCCTTGGAGCCAGAGCTCTGTTCCTTCTTCGTATCTCCTCCTCCTCCTCCTCTTCCTCCTCCTCCTCCTTTCCCTCCTCTTCCCATGAAAGTCACTGCAGGCAGTAAATCTCTTAAAAGAGATTTATTTACTTGAGGGAACAAATCCAAGAGTGGCTGCCTCTGCTCCAGCGAGGAGACAGCAGGGAATTGAGCAAACACAGCCTTTTTATAGGGTTTCTTCGGGGCGGAGCTTTCTGGGGCAAAGATTTCCAGAGTGTGAATTGGTGGAATTTCAAGCCTGAACTAGAGGAAGCTCAGGGATTGGTGGGGTTTTGTCCAGACTTCTCATCCCAAATTAGCATAGTCCTACTTAGAGGCTGGGGATGGCAGTTACAGAGGTTGTGGGAGGGAAGGGTGGGGGGAGGAGTGAGGGTGGCGGAGGGGGAGCTGGAGCTGTCTCTGGCAGAGGTCTGTCCACTTTTCTGCCTTCAGGGGTAATGAAGAGTCCACTGTGAAGGCAGTAGGCTGAAGCAAGAAAGGTTGTCATCATGGACAGCTTCCATGGTAGCTAAGACAGCTGAGGCAGGAAAGGTATCTGGGTTTTTATGAACAGTGGGCCGAGGCAGGAATAGCCACCATGGACAGCTCTCGCTAAGGTGCTGACATGAAAGCCCTTTTTTGTCTCCTGTCTCCACAGCCCCAGGGTGGGAAGGAGAGACTGACAGCTTGAGGCTATCTCCACTGTGGCTGCTGTGGCAGTTTTGATCCAGCCTTGGCAGTGGAGAAATCCCTACAAATATGACAGCAAGACAGATGCCAGTGTCACTAAATGCATGTTAGATATAATGGCAAATTGGTAATTGTTAATAAATGGAAGTCAATGGATGGTTTTCAAACTACTGAGGTACTATCTATCATCATCATCATCATCACCTGTGAAACACCAAACAAATGCTAAGATTTTTTTGTCTTTGCTTTCTGTAGGTGCTGATGTCAAGCCTGAAATCACTTGTACATGTAAGCCAAGCACTTTACCACTGACTCACATCTCCAGGCTGTGCAAAAAAAATATTCCCTCCTTAAAATAAGCTTGCAACACAGACTGCAAGCTGTAGCCCAAAGAGATTAGCCATACCCCCAGGGTAGAGGCTCATCACAGAGTTCTCTCATCTGTCTGAGCACACATTCATAGGGGCACATCAGTGCTGGGTGTCAACAGCAGAAGTGAAGCCGTGATCACTGTACTCTGAGATTGGTTCAGGACCACAAGGCCTTGCTTCTTGCCTTATCCTCATGGTCGAGGACACCAGATATGCTCTTTCAGCTTCTCCAGCTCCTCAATGTGGAGCGTGTGCAGTTCCATCAGGTTCTTTGTGAGGTCATCGGGTTCTCTGTGGGACCCCAGAGTCACAGGTTGGATGTGATGAGACACAGGCTCTAACTTGAGCTTGAGGATGCTAGATTTTCCCCCCATGACTTCAAATCATCCTTGTTTCTCTTGCCCACCTCTGCTGTGATGGCTCTGCTCTTGGTTGTCAACGGGACTAAACCTAGAATTAACTAAAACCCAAAATTGAAGGACACACCCGAGAGGGGGATTTTTACTTAATTTGAAGTAGGAAGAATTCACCTTCTGGAAGCCCTAAGACATAGAAGAAAGAAGTTTTGCTCTTTGCCTGTTTGTGCTCACCTTGTTAGCAAGTCCATTCTTTCACTGACATCATAGCCCTACTTCTTCAGGATTCCACTCGAGAGGCTTAGAAGCAGGTGGATCTCTGTGAGTTTGAGGCCAGCCTGGTCTACAAAGTGAGTCCAGGACACCAGGGCCATTACACAGAGAAACCCTGTCTTGAAAAACAAAAACAAAAAAATCCCTTTAGCACTTTCTCTTTTAGGGCAATTGTTCATTAATCTTCCTGCATATTGTTGGAACTGAGATAATTGTTGATGTGAATTAGCTCCACACTGCTTCTTGGGACCTGCTCTTTTACTTAATGTGACACTATTCAGCATAGGAAAGCTTAAAGAGTAACATTTTCCAGGTTATCTATCTTGTTTGGTGTTTACTTTTGGATCATTTAAATCAATTCTCCAACCTGTGGGTTGTCTTTTTCCAGTAAAGACAATGGGGACACAGTATTTTTGTTGTTATTGTTCAAATAATACCTACCCTTGTCCTTTTAGAGCTTCAGAATACTGCTACAGAAGGAAGGAACCCCGGGGAGTTAGAGCTGACAGGGGGAAATGACAGCTTGACACCTAGTCACAGTTCTTTTTGTCACTATTTTCAAATTAAGGTGATAAAAAGTTCATAATCCTACCACATGTAGTATAACTAGGCCATATACAATCCACCAAACTGCCGATTCTCTCATAGTCAATAGCCAAGTTCCTTGAAGAATGCTTATCTTTCATAATTTAAACATGGTAATATGGACTTCACAACACTTAAGTGCTGTTGTTAATCAATAGTGCATAGTAAAGGAATAGTAGAAAAAAGAAATGATTGATATCTGCATATACTTACACACATGGATGCACACACACATATATGCACAGCCATCCTTCACAAAACTGGATAGAAGTACTCATACCAATTACAACTCTTGTTTCTATAGCCTGCTATGTGATGATAGCTGGTATTTATAACTCCCTTCGTCTATTATCAATTCTGTATTTCCTACATCCTTAGCAAGCATCTCAGCAGGTCTTGTTCTTTACCAGGAGTGATGCACACCATACTGCTTAGGTTGTGTTGCTGGAGTTTGCATTGACAGAACATGGTAATACCAGCTCTAAAGGATCTCCCTCAAACCAGACATATTCTTCCTTATTTCTAATGTGGATTACTAGTCTAATTTCTCCCTAGTAGTGCAGATCAATCACCCCTTCTAACACTGTAACTCTGGTTTAACCTGTTGACTTGGAGTATCAGGATCCCAAAGCAGCCAGAAGAAAATCTTAGCTTCCAATTCAGTGAAATGGTTGTTAAGCATCTTGGTCAATGTCCTTCTCCACCTGGAACCAAGACTTCTAAGATAGTCGAGTATAAAGAATAAGGACAACAAGAAAAACAAACGGCTGTGGGTCGCTAGGAGTTATGGTAAGTGATAATATTCCTATTTCCGTGCCCTGATATCTAGATCTGTGAGCCCTGTTATGAAAGAAACAACACCATATGTTGGATGCTGATGCAAAACATGTACAACCTTCTGCAGAACCTTGCCCAGCCCTTCTGGATATTGCAACACAGTTGACAGTGTAATGGCATCTTTAAAAGCCCATTCCATGGTTCTATCAATCTATCTACTTCACAATGATGGGAAGAATTGTGAAATTAGTTAATTGCATGAGCATGGGCTCAAGGCCACACTTGTGAAGTGAGTTTCTTGGTCAGAAGCAATGCTTGTGATACCATGATGATGGGCAAGGCATTCTATAAGTCCAATTTTAGAAGAAGAATCATGTGCTAGAAAGGCAAATTGATACCCAGAATAATTAGCAATAGTGGAACCAGAGGCATTTTGGCTCCTTTGTATAAATAACTCATACCTTCAGGTACTGCTTGGACCCAGTTGCATTCATACCACTTTGGTTTGATAATGGATTGCTATGGTGCATGTTTATGGCTTGATACTTCAGATAAAACCCAGCTCATGATGGGTGTCTCAAGTTACATGCTAACTTGGTGACTCATTATCAAGTGTTGAGCTTCCATTAAGATCCAATAGCAAGCCAAGAGCTACCTCTTAAAAGGGAGAGTAATTGTCTATAGATGACTAAAAGGCCTTTCTCTCAAATCCCAAGGGCTGTGGCTCACTTTACAGAGCACACCCACACTCTAAAAAACATTCCTATCTGCACCTCAAGTATCATCAGGTGTTACAGGATATTTGATCACACTGTGAACCCCAAGATTGTGTTGTTTACTGGAAAACTTTCTAGTTGTGGTGTGGCTCAGCCATAGCACACACCTTTAATCCAAGAGCTTTCTGTTCAAACAGGATTAAATAAAGTCAACCATAGGTCAAGAGGTGGAGCAAACAACCAATTGACAAGGAAAGAAAATGGGAAAAAACATAGAATAAGAGGAAGTCAAAAGGATGAATAGAGAGACACGCAGGAAGTAGAAGGGAGGTGCATTCAGTTTGAGGATGGTTGAGACCATATGAAGAGCTTCTTTTTGGGACATCAGTGGAGGAAGGTCAGCTGGGTGCTTTCTCTGCTTGTCTGAGCTAACAGGCTTCCACTCCAGGGTCTGGCTCCCAACTCTTTGTTAGTAAAATCAAACACTAAGATTTTGTTTAAAAATAATCAGGTCTACTCTTATCATATGGATCAAGTGGCGGAGCTGCCTGGACCTGTTGAAGAGCCGTCTGTTGCTCTGAGCCCCACCCAAAACTAGCAGCTTTTAAAGTCACTTGATATATGGATCAGACTCAACACACTCAAGTGAGAAATGTGCCACCCCCCAGAATATCAGAAGGCTCACTAAGCTCTGAGCCTCTTCCTTTGTGGTAGAAGGGACTAAGGGTAATAACACACCCTTTACCTTAGAAGAAATGGCTCAGCACGCTCCACACAAGTAGACTTCTAGAAATTTTACTAAGGTAGAAGACTGTTGAATTTGCTTGGATTTATTTTTCATATGCTGGTACATAAATATTTTACAAAATGCTCCTTGGTAGTTGTTACCTCCTGCTTCTTACTTAGTATAATTAGCATAATTGACCAACATGACACTCTGTAGAACAGACAGGCAATCAAGGTGAGCTAAGTTGTAACACAGGGCTGGAGAATTAATATACTCTTTAAGTAAAAGTGTACTACAGGCCTTGCTGTTTGAAAGCAAATTGCTTCTACTTGTCCTTATGGATAAATGTGTGTGTGTGTGTGGGGGGGGGGGTATTCACAAGATAAGTAGCTACATACCAGGGACCAGGATATGTTAATCTGTTCAAGCAAGAAAGGCATAGCTGGTATAGCAACTGCAATTGGATTTGATTAGGCTTATGATAATTAATTGCTATTCTCCACAATCTACTCATCTTCTACACAGGACAAATAGAATTAAACTGGGATGTAGTGGGAATCATTGCCTCTGCACTTTTCAAGTCCTTTGTAGCTCTAATCTCTGAAATCCCTCAAGGGATGTGGTGCTGTTTCTGACTCACTCTTCTTTTTTTGGCAGTGGAAGCTTTCATGGTCTTCATTTGGGCTTTCCAAGCACAGTTTCCCTCAGATCACAGTTAGGAAACCAATGTGGGCATGCTGCCAACATTTAAGTATACCTATTTCACATCTGGATTCTGAAACAAAAAATAACAGGATGAGTTCAGGAGCCCACTGGACTGGCTATGAGTTATTCTTTGACTAAAGAACCATTGATTACTTGACCTACATAAGCTTCTACTTTAACCAAAGAGCCACATGTTCACTAAGATCTCTAGAAATCACTATCAATTCTGATTCAGCATTTAATGGGCCTTGAAGATTTGATTATTTCCTTCTCTCAGGTATACAGTTACCCTGGTAATAGGCCATTGATCTCTTTGAAAGGGCTGGAGAAAGACCAACAGTAAAATGTTACAGTAGATTACCTATTTTCTTCTCCAGGGGATCTGTCCTCATTCAAAAGGTTCTTGTTCCCTAAACCAGCTCATGACTGGGAATAGGTTGCAGGGCCTGCATGTACCACCCGCAGGCCAGAAGAGGGCACCAGATCTCATTATAGATGGTTGTGAGCCATCATGTGGTTGCTGGGAATTGAACTCAGGGCCTTTGGAAGAGCAGCCAGTGCTCTTAACCTCTGAGCCATATCTCTAGCCCCTCTGTCGCTATAATTCAAGAGAACATTTTGTTAATTTTCTCTGGAACTTTCTGCTTCTAAAGGTTGAGCAAACATTTCATTGGCTTCCTATCACTTCTGGAAACAGCAGGGTCAATTAGTCAGTGTCATAGTTTGTAAATCAGACCATTGTTTTCTTCTGCTATCCACTGTATTAAATATTCTTGTATTGCCTCTGGTGACTGAGTGCTGGCACTTGGCCCTTTCTACCCTGGGATCCAATTAGATGCATTGCATTTAAGTTACTCAACTGAGTGTCTGGCTCAGAGCCCTTCAAGTATTCTGGTGGTCTTCTCACATATTTGTTTCTTATGGTATTAGTGAAGGGTGTATCTTATGGATCCCCTATTATGGAGGAGTAGGCTTTACACAGCAAATCCCCTCCAGCATTCCACTTTCTCTGAGCCTCTAAATCCCTTCACCAACATTAAACCAAGAGATATTAGACATCTTCAGTTCACTCCCAGCAGGCCATCTTTTGCTCATCCTTCAGTCAACCAATCAGTTAAGCTGTTAACATCTTGTTTTAACTCTGTGAGCTACATCAGTAAATTCAGAATGTCTTCTAGATAGACCCCTATCAATAAACTCAGACAGATCTAGGTTAATGTTCCTTTCATCTATCACACACCTTTAAAATCTACCCGCATGCAAGAATTTTTAGCAATAGAGTGTACCTCCTCATGGGTCAAACTATACCTCGCCACTAGGGGCCTGATAAAATCTGAGTTGGATGACAGGTCTAGGTATATAGGTGAACACAGGTCCTGAGATGCTAGGCATTGTCTTCCTTAGTATCTCCATTTGTGGAAGGTAACTGCTGTTTTCCATAGACAATACAAAATAAATACGAGCAGTGGAGAATGAAGTACTATATAAGGTTGTGTAGAGGGCTGAGTTGGCCATCGATCAGCTGCTACTTAGGGTAGGAGGACTACATCTTCAGGTATGACCAACACCCCAGACTCTGAGGATTCAGTGTCCTCAGCCTTATCAGAGTCTTCCCATACGCCGAGTTCAAAAGCCTTCTGTTTTCCCATTGGTGCCCTCATTGTCACTGCAGAGACCCTTGAAGGCTCAGCCTTACAGTTAAGCTGTAATTCGGCCAATCACATGATGAGGGTCGTGTCTGGTTTTCAGCACCTTCAGCTCTATGGCTGCTAGGAAGAAGATTCTCAGGACACACTGAGAAGCCTTGAGGTTGTTTGCACACATATGGAGCTAGGGAATAACCTTTTAAAGCTATTTTCCCTTCATTACTTTATCTGTAAAAACAACCAGGCAGCACTTTTGCATTCCTTAACTCTTCAGAAGTGTTCAAAGGTTCTACACACAATTAGTACATAGACTTATACAATACCAGTGGGACAAATTAGTGCAACATCTTCAATTAATGTTAAGCAATGGCCAGTTATAAATAGAGTGACTTGGGACTGAGAACATAAGTAATAAATCCATGAAGCTGGCTGCCTCAGAAATACCAGTCTGACACCAAAGGCCTGGACAGTCATGTGTCTTCAGTCCACATTGGAAAGCAAGGAAGCTGGCACTTGACATGGGGGCGAATAGAGTGGCGATAGAGACACTTGCTTAGGAAGAAGGACCCAGGGCTGGCAGGTGACAGTGCATTTTCCTTGGAGCTTTTCAAATTTGGGGCACCATGAGAAGGGTGCCACTCACTTGGAGGAAGAGGCTTCACTCTTCAGTTAATCTCTTCTGGAAATACTCTCTCAGATACACCCAAGGGGGTCCTTCTTGGTGCTTCTGAACCTTTAAGGTGACATCAAGACTATCATAACCACAGAGAACAAAACTAAAAGGTTAAAAGAATGAGAACACAAAGGCCCCAGAAGAAGAAAATTCAATGCCTACTCAGTAAATAAAGACTTAACATTTAATAACTGTAATATACTTTTTTCATAAAGAAAACCACAGCAGGTATGAGATAAGTACTCCTTCTCTTGGCATATCCCATATCTATGCAATATTTTAAGAAAACCACATAACAGAATAAATCAAGAACCTTCAAAATATTTATGCTTTACTCCAGTTTTGAAACCCACAACCCCTGAAATGAGAGAGAAAGGCAAAAATTAATGTGATAAATTTAAATGGAATTGCTTCTATTAAAAATTATAAACACCACCAATGTACAAAAGAATAGTCAAATGAATTATAGAACATTCACGGGCTGAATTATTCAATAGCTATTAAAAATAATGTTTCTGAGAAGTTGCAATAACATGGAGAAATATTCATGATTTGACACTCTGAGGAAAGCAGGACGGAAGACAAATGTACTGCGTAGAGCCTGCTATTGAAGGCACCTGCCTCTGCTGAAGCTCAGGAAAGCATCCTGAACAGCTAGCTGTTCATGCCTAATGTTGCTTGAACTAGCAGTGAGATGGTGCTATATATAAATGTAACCATAAACCTTATGCAAAGAAAATTATAAAATGGGGCGGGGGCAGCTACTGAATTAGTGCTGGCCTTGTCGCCTGAAATTCCACTCAGTAACTGTTTTCCCCTTAGGGAGCCTCAGGTCAAAAATGGGCTGAGTGAAAGACAATGTCAAGTTGCCAAAAATATTTGCTTCCCTATGGGTAATAAATGCTTTTGAAAGTGGTTTGCAAAAAGAAGCCCAAGAATGTTCTGAACTATAGAGTTTTGCTGTGTCATTTGGTAGGTAGGACTGTTTTGAAGACAATGTTCTTTTAATGCTGTAAGTTGAGGGTTAGGGGAAGAGAACATTTCTGGTCTCACAATGCTGTTATTTGAACTTTAATTATTTATAGCCTACTCCCTCCACCAAGAAGCAATTTAGGGTGAGTTCCAGAGATAATATGGAGTTATGAACAAGAATGTTTTTAACGTAGGGACATGGCTCATAATAGAGTATGTGCTTAACAAGTGTAGGGCCCCGGTTCAATTCCCAGCACTACTCTTCCTTGGTTTCCCCAAGTCAGAGTGCTCATCCTCTATCACCTAATGGTAAATGGATGAGGATGACCCAAGTCCCATTTCCACTGGAAAACTGGTACCCAACCCTGACTTCCCCTAGAATCTTGGGCTCCTGCATCCCACCAAGTGTCTCTAGATGCCAGATAGCTATTTTCCCAGGTTTCTTCAGACTTCAGGCACCTCAGATTTGACTGCAACAAGGACTTTCCCCATCAATAAAGTATTTCTGTGTCCCTTCCATAAATATAAGCCCATAGGCTTTGAATTTCTTAAAAACTACCTTTATTTGGGGTTCTTTAATGCTTGCACCTCCCCCACCTAACCTAGATAGAGAAAAGAGGTCAATAGGAAAAGAAGAAGTAGACCTTTTATAAGCTCAATTCCTTGGAGCGATTCCACTTGCATAGTCAGCAGGATTCCAATAGACCGGTTAAACAGTAAACCAGCAATTCAGCGAAGGTGACTGCAACCTCAGCTGCTGGAGCCCCTAGCAGCAGCTGGAACTGGAGCAACATTTGCAGGAGCGGTTCTCTCTAGGAGTGTCTTGAAGTGAAGTGATGAGCAGCCAAGACCAAAAAACACCCCCACCTCTTGTTTTGGGCTCAAATATATATATCCTCTCAGAGTCCGTACTAGGATGTTTATCAGGTGGCAAAGACCATGCCCCTGCAAGAGGCAGCTTCTCTTCTAGTGGACAAATATCACCTGTTCTCCCATGAGTATGTTTTCAGCAAAACAAAACAAAAAACTGCACACCCTTACACAAGTCTGTTTCACATCCCACACTTGGGATAAAAAATATGTTTACGTCCACTACATAGGACAAAAAATATTAAATGTTAGTTGACCCTCCCCTGGAACACTCTGGATATTCCTTACCCAAGCGCCTCTGCACAGGATGGCAATGTACCTGTGGCAGGAAAGCTGTGAGTCTGTGTCAAAAACAAATGCTCCCTCTATTGTTACCCTCAAATTCACTGGTTCACATGATGGGAAAATAAATGAGTGTGTATGTCACTGGATATGAATGATAAAAAAAATATGGATAAGAAAGTGAAATGGGGCCTGGAGAGATGTCTCAGAGGTTGAGAGCACTGACTGCTCCTCCAGAGGTCCTGAGTTCAATCCCCAGCAATCACATGGTGGCTCATAACCATCTATAATGTGACCTGACACCCTCTTATGGCCTGCAGGTATACATGCAGATAGAGCACTGTATATATAATAATAAAAAATAAATCTTTTAAAAAAAGAGATGGAAGGAAAAAAGAGAGATGGAGCAAGAGTCTGTCTAAATCAAGTGCACAGCACGGAAGCTATGCACACCTGTAGACCAGAATTCCAGCTACTTCAGTCCCATTCAGTATTACTCACTCCCCCTTCATCATGCAGAGTAGGACTCCAAGGACCAGCCTGAGGAACCATAAGCCAAGGACCAGCCTGAGGAACCATAAGCCAAGGACCAGCCTGAGGAACCATAAGCCAAGGACCAGCCTGAGGAACCATAAGCCAAGGACCAGCCTGAGGAACCATAAGCCAGGCAGTCTCAGGAACGTTTGGGAAAGCATTCATACACTTCACTTGGTGCTGAAGATTGTTGGTGCTGCTCCTTAATAATTAGGCTTCTATTATGAGTTTATTCATCAAAGGTGTCTTCCTTACAACCCGACTACTTTGAGCAAGAGGGAAAGGAGGTTAAAGAGAACAAGAATAAACCTTCCAGGAATCAGTTCCTCCGGGCGAAGGCCTTAGTGTCCAGCCTGTACAAGTATTCTATCTCAGGTCGCACCACCACAGCCTGCTCTCTCCACCCTCTGGTGCTTCTCCTAGTTGGTTGCAACCCCTTGACTCTCCTTGGCTTCCCTCCTCCACTAGATGGCCGATTTACAACACAATAGCCCGGTTGGGTCCTTTTCCTTAATTCTGGACCCAAGATGGCTCCTCTCAGTTTATCACAACATCCATCTCAGTGGGGAATCCATGATGTTTCCTAGGGGCAAAGCCCGCCAAGACTGCTTTCACCTGAGGCAAAGCCCACCTTCCTTCCACAGATCTCCCAGCTTGCCAGCTTGCTCTGAGCAGATGACCACAGGCTATCTCAAAACTAGCATCATCCTGACCAATGCTACTTTACCCATCTTTACTCCAAGCACTGGTTGGTTCCACATTCGAAGTCACTTTTTAAAATATTCGTATATAGGACTTAAAGTGTGGGAACTACTGAAAGTACAGGAACTACCATAAGAGTGGCCCACCAGTAAAAATGAGTCTATAAAACTTGGATATTAAAATGGTCATTGTCCATAGAATTATAGGTCAAATCCAATAGCATCTTGATCACCAGCCATCTCTGTCTTTACAGAAATCCATCATTTTATTCTGATTTCCCTACTGGACACAAAAATCTAGCTGTCACAGGTCCGAGTAAAGAAGGAAGAGGTTTCTTTAACCTCTAGACTTCAACTTCTAGACTGTAGTATGGCAGTCTGTACTGATGTGAGCCACAGAAAGAAAGGCAGTATTAACATTCCAAGTAATGTCGCAGTCATATTGCCCAAACTCAACTGTTCTGAACTGAGTTTCTACTTTATCTTTTCAAAAGATAAATAAAATAATTCTTCAAGCATAGCAACTAGTCCACCTTGAAAATAAATAAAAAACCGATGACATCTTAAAGTCTGGACTGTCTTAGATCAACATTCAAAAGTATTGGCTCAGTGTGCTTTTTGTTGGGGGAGGGGTACAAATGAGGCCCTTGATCTTCTAGAAACAATTGATGAGGAAAGCATAAATAATTCCTTAATGTTTCAAGGTGCTCATAAGTCTACATGTTAAAAATAAAATTTCCTAATGGCAAAGGTGTAGGGAAAGGCAGAGAGGGGGAGAAAGAAGGAGGGGCATTGTTACCAGAACTGCCTTGTTATCACAGCAGCAAGTTTTATGAGGTCATTTCTTAGTGGTCCTCACTAAACTGGGAGCATCTTCATCCATGGAATCAGGATTTTGGAGGACCAGTTACAATGGGGCTAAGAGCATAGCTTGGCATAACCCAGAGGTACATTTCAAAGAATTCAGCCAGAGATTCCTGACCCAACCTCGTAGAGGTGACTTTATTCTGTGAACATGCGCACATGTACACACACACACAGACACACACCTGCAATCAGTTCTCTCGTTTCAAGTTTATTCTTATTCTACACATATCTCTCTTTAAAAAATACATTTATTGTCAACACATAATTTTGGATGTTACTTCATTGTAAGTAAATGTGAGCTGACCAGAATACCATTTCACATGGCTTAGGTTCTTAGGATAATAAATGGTGTCTCATGATTTCCTACTGAGCCTACCTTGACACAGTGATAAACAGCTGTCCACACCTATGTGAGATCTGATAAAAACTGAAAAATACGAATGAAAAGAAAGTACGGTGACAATAACGTCTCCTTAGATTTAACTTTTACAACCCAGTTTATTGACCCTAACCAATAAGAAAGATCACATGTACCAAAAATATATTAAACAGTAAGGGCTTTTTTGTGTGTATTTTTTAAAATTATGATTCTATCAAATCTTGACGTTTTGGTGAGCACTCTGCCTTGTTTTAAAGCATCAGAGAGGCTGCCTATCATATTACCAAGCACGACTGGAAAAACCTTGGCTGGTGCTCATGTTTGGATGTGGTGCTATTAGTGTTGGGACATGAGACAGAAAGGAATGTGAAGCCCAGTCTCATTCCCAGGATGCAGCATACTCCTCAATCATTCCCCTAGTTTTTTAAACCCAATGGTGGAAAACAGCAGAACCCATCCTCTCCTCAACAAGCCACTGCGTTAAGTCTCTGCAGCCATAACTGACGCTGAGCATCTGGGTGCAGGCCGAAGCTACAAAGAGGAACCCCTTTTTCCTGAGCCATGACTTGAAACTTCAAAGACCCTCACTGTGTTCAAAATGGTGACAAGGTTCTTTGCCAAGAACATTTCCCCAGGCAGATTCTCTTGCTATTCCACGCACAGATGGAGCCCCTGCTGGACTTGATAACACATCTGGGTTGTCCCTTTGATGAACAAAGAGGCTCTGCGTGCCATCATGACTCATTGCCGTCCTCATCGGTATGCGGTTCAGCCAGAGACTGCCAGCTAGCTGCAAACAAGTTTGTCATCATCCACTTACAAGTTAAGTTCTCTGTTTCATCAGAGCAAGGGCTTTGTTCCCCTCATTTTCAAATGATTTTGTGAAGAAATGAGAGCAAAATATAAATGATTTTGCTAGTCAGAGACTCACTGGTTTTTAGTTTTTTCTTTTTTGGTTTTTTTTAGGACGAGTTCCGAAGGCATTGACTGAATGAATTATCAGGAGAAAGTTTAGGTTTGGGTGAGGAAAGGAAGTTGGTTCTGTGTAATCTGGAAAGAAGGAGTTTGTTCCCGATTTGGTTTTCTCAGTAAGGACCTTCCTCAAGACATTACACTCACCATTATGGATGTGAGGTAAATACAAACAGGCAAACCATATTGGCTGAGGTAATGTTTTGTTGTCCTAGATGATAAAATTAGACATGGAAGTGCTAACTTAGCTAACTAAATCAACCTCACAAAGCTAGAAGCACTTTTGTAAATAGGAGAGGGCAACATCTTGGCAATTTAATCACAGACAGAAACCTGAAGACAATCAAACATGGAGGCAAAACACATTTCACATTATTTGCTTAAAACTTAAATATGCAGATTTAGAATGCACCCCCCGCCCCATCCCCGGTGAATTTAGGCATCAGGACTAAGAAATGAAGCAATGGACAGAAATTTAACATGATGAATCTTGAGATCTTGTGGGAATTGCAGTGTCTGGAAATAAGTCTGTCCTTGTCTGGCAATGGAAGCAATTGATACATACTACACTTTTAAATTTCCAAGTTATGGAGATGAATATTTGAAAAGTTAATTGGGTCAAAGTCAAACACATTGCCACATCCAAGATCATTCATTCCAAACTTTCCAACAACCTTCTTTGCCCTGAACTGAACTTGCAGAACTAAGTTCTACTTTTAATGTCATTTCATTGTCTGGACTTTTTTTTTTTAATCAATGTGTTCAATTTACTTAGGTGAAAACTAAGAAAAAGACATAATGCGTTCATAGATTATTCTTTAGTCTTCATACACGCGCGCACGTGCACGCACACACACACACACACACACGCACACACGCACACACACACACACACACGCACATATGTTTAGAATATTCCTTCATATTCTTCTGCTCTCCCTTTCCTTATGCAGACACCATTTTTATATTCTAGTTATATGAAGGAGAGAAATTGCCATTATATTAATTGAAAACACTTTATTTATAAATTTGCAAAAAAAATTTTGCCCTGAATTAGAATCTCTAGTTTTCAGAAAATGTTGAAAGGGGGGTCCAAGACTCCAAATCTTGTAAGAATTGCTGATCTAGAAAACACAGCTGAACTAGTTGTCATTAAATCAAGCAATGAGGATTGTTTCTGTGACCAGAGGCTTTGGTAGATATAAGGAAGGGTGACTTGTGGCTGGGAGCAAATCCATCTTGTAGTTTGGGTGCTGATTCATATGCCCGTACCCCGTCATTACTGAGGACAGAATCAAAATCCTTATAACATAACTTCACATTGCCTCCGGGAGTTCAAACCTTTCAGGAGCCAATTCTTCCTAAAAGGTCAGCATTAGCTGAGTGGCTCTGGCTGGCTTTTACACATCCCCTTCACTGAGTGCAGAAGGAGGGACCTCTACACACACCTACGGAACTTTGTGATGGTGATCTCAACTCTCACCTCCATTGGATTAATAAGCTGCTGGAGGGGGAGGGGAGGGGGAGTGTTGCAGAGACTGATGCACCAACCAAGGACCATACATGGTGAGGACCTAGACCCCCTGCTCAGATGTATGATAGGCAGCACAGTCTTCTTGTGGGTCCCATAATATGGTGAGTAGGAGCTATCTCTGACATGGACTCTGGTGCCCACTCATTAATCACTTCTCCTTGGTGGGGCGGCCTTGCCAAGCCACAGAGGAAGAGGATGCAGGCAGTCTAGATGTGACTTGATAGGCTGAGGTCAGATGTAGGGGAGGAGGGCTCCATCTTTCTGAGGACTGGGGGAGGAAGGAAGGAGGGAAGAACCTAGAGGAGACAAAGGAGGAAGCTACAACTGGGATGTAAAGTGAACAAATTAAAAGAAAGAAGGAAGGAAGGAAGGAAGGAAGGAAGGAAGGAAGAAGAAGAAGAAGAAGAAGAAGAAGAAGAAGAAGAAGAAGAAGAAGAAGAAGAAGGAGCTGGGATACTAATAAAGCTTATGTCTGAGCATTTTTATAAGGCTGTTTCCAGCAGGGCCTGAGTATGAGAAAGTGTCCCCATAAGCTAAGGGCCCAGACCACGCAAAGAAAGAAAGAAAGAAAAGAAAGAAAGAAAGAAAGAAAGAAAGAAAGAAAGAAAGAAAGAAAAACAACTAGTGCAGGATGCTGTGTTCTCTGCTTCCTGGATGATGAAGGATGTACTGTCACTGTGGAACTATCTAGCTACAAGTGACCCTGGGGACAAAGCCAAAATAAATTCTTCCTCCATTTAAGCTGTTTATACAAGGTATTCTGTCACAGTGATGAGAAGTCTAGTGGGATTTTCGTACTGGAGAAGTGGGGCTGTAGCTGTGACTTCACCTGAGGGTGTATCTAGGCCGTAAGGCCTGCGGAATTGGTTTGTGAGAGGAGTTTGGAAAAACTTGGAGATGCTGGTTAGAGCAGCCTAAGAACACAGTAAATATAAGCTACTTTGCAGTCCTGGTGGGAGCGTAAAAAGCCCAGAGTATTGCAAAAGAAGTGTAGAGACCGTGTCCGTAAGGGAGAGTCCATGTATATTATATTCCAAGAAAAACATTGTGATAATGTCCTGAGACTTTGAGTGGAGCAATGCTGAATTTAAAGGTGACAGACTGCTTGACGTGGTAGAGAGAATGGAAATTGAATAGGATTGAAAGGTAACCTAGCAACCAGGGAGGGCATAGCTGCTGCCAGGTACTTTTAGCTACGTTTACAGTGAAAAACGTGAGAGAGATTTTGAAAACTTGAAACTTTCCTAGAAAAGGGGCCTATATGGGAAGTTGGGCTGCTGAAAAGATTATGGCCACCAAAGAGTCCGGTACTCTATGTTGGGGCAATTGGGAGGACATCTCAGTAGTATATCTGGAATTAAAATGATGTCACACGGCCAGGCGTGGTGGCACACACCTGTAATCCCGGCACTTGGGAGGCAGAGGCAGGCAATTGATAGTTCGAGGCCAGCCTGGTCTACAAAGTGAGTCCAGGACAGCCAAGGCTGTCTCAAAAAAGAAAAATACATCACACATCTAAGGCTCATGGTGGTAAATCATGTGAGAGACTTTGCTATAAGAAGATGTGCCAAGAAGAGACTTGATACCCTATGAGCACATACAGGGGAGGTGGTCCCCCTCAGTCACAGCCATAGGGGAGAGGAGTAAGGGGAAAATGGGAGGGAGGGAGGAATGGAAGGATACAAGGGATGGGATAACAATTTAGATGTAATATGAATAAATTAAAATATGTTTTTTTAAAAAAGAAGATGTGTTTGGCTACATAGAAGCAGTTAGAGAAGCTGTTCCCATATTTCCCATATTCACTGTCCCAGACACTCAGACACACTGTGCTCACTCTTGCTTATGCTGGCAGCATATTTGGACATCACTGTGTGATGCTCGCTTTGTATTTTAGAATTATGGATTCACAGTAGCTTCTCCCTAGATTTCAAAGGAAAGACCTGGGATGACAAACAATGTACCCCAGGATTTAGATCATCTCTGAGAACCCCAAGAAGGCAGTGGACAAATCTAACAGCAAGTCCAAAAGTGCAATGTAGACCCCAGAAAGTTTGAGATGCCACAAAATATGGATGATGGACGTCACTTAAATACCATAACAGAATATTTAGGAGAGAAATTACTAACTGCAATCTGACACATAAACCAAAAAGAAATCACAGAGAATGAATTAAAGATGTGTTGAACTTACTGCAAAGAAATTTTGCCCAATGCATAATATCAAAAAACTTGTTCGAAAGAAACTGTCATTTTAAATGTCAGTATTTAAAAAAAAAACTCAGACCAATAGCAGATATAAGCAATAAATAGCACATTAAACCCAGAATAAGTAGAGGATGTAAATGGTAATAGAATTAAAAGTTTTAAAATAAGAAAGAAAAATTTTCAACCAACTAAAAGCTGTTTTTTTGTTTTGGTTTTGGTTTTGGTTTAGTTTTTCAAGACAGGATTTCTGTATAGCCTTGCCTGTCCTGGACTCACTTTGTAGACCAGGCTGGCCTTGAACTCACAGAGATCCACCTGCCTCTGCCTCCAGAGTGCTGAGATTAAAGGTGTGCGCCACCACGCCCAGCTTTTTTGTTTTTGTTTTTAATTATCAACATACACATTCACTTGATTACTTGGTCCTCAGTTGCTGGTGGTTTGGAGGATTAGGAGGTGTGGCCTTTTTTATAATATTTTTTAATTTTTTTACATTTATATTATTACATATATATAAAACAAACTACATAGAGCAAGAAGAACCATGAAACAATCGGGAATTATATAAATGTTAAATTCATAGTGTTTTGGCTCTTTGTATTTGGCAGGCTTGAAGAAAACATTTTCTATCTTGGTGAGTCCAAAATTCTGAATGTAAATCAATAGCTATCATATCTCATCTCTCTCAACTTAAAACGTCTATCTAGACCTAGAAACATCTTTGCGTGACTGCTCAGGCAACAAACTGTCCCTGTCATTTTTTTCAATTTGGGAGCTGCTATCCTAAACTTCCTGTTTACTCAGGTAATTAATTTTATTCCTTCTCAAGTCTCTGATGGGGTTGAAGACAAAATAATTAAGCTTAGTTGTTTAGAGGATGTGTGGTCTTGCTGGAGAAAATATGTCACTTCCAGTGGTCTTTGAGGTTTCAAAGTACCCAAGCCATCCCAGTGCCCTGCACCCGCTGCTTGCAGTTTGAGATGTGGGCCTTTGCTTTGTCATATGGACTCTAACTCTGTAAATCTTTAAGCCCCAAGTAAACTCCTTCTTACCTTGGCCATGCTGCCCTTAGCACACCAATAGAGAAGAAACTAACACAGAAGCTGTTGCCAGAAAAGGAGCTATTGCTATGACAGACCTGACCGTGCTGGGTGCTCTGAGGAGTGCAGAGGACTTTGGGATTTTGAACTAGAAAGTTTTTGAATACTGTATCTTGGACTGTTTAACATATCAGCCCAAGAGCAGCTTGAAAGATATTTGTGCTGAGGGCTTTGTGGACTGTGAATGCTCAGTCCAGTCCAGGAGGTTACAGAGGGAGGAACAATACTAGCCACTGGGCTAGCGACCTCTCTTGTGATATTTTGCAAACAGCGGCTGTATTCTGCCCTCATCCGAAGAACAAGCCTGAGGCTAAATTAAAATGACATAAACTATTTAAGAGTTCTCTTCAATGGCTTCCTGTTTAGGCTGCTTTTTTTTTTTTTTTTTTTTTTTTTTGAGGTGGGTTACGACAGAAGCCGTCCATGTCCCTCCTTCTGAACTATACATCTGCAATCATTTATATAACTGAAAAAGTGGCTTCTTTGCTCTTTACAGTCAGCAGGAGCACAGATCATGGGCTTCCATATGGTTTCTGGTGACTGTACAGACCATAAATATGGCCCCTGGCTACAGAAGCCCAAGGACTCCAGCAGGGCCCTGAGACTTTGACTGTGCCCCAGTGAGTATATGGATAACACAAATGGATTTGTTTCTATTTTATTTTATTTTCATTTTGGGTGGAGAGATCACAAGGTTGGCAGGAGGACAAGGAAGGAGATTGGCACACATGAGGTGAAATTCTCAAAGAACCAATAAAAATAAGTTGAAAAAGTCATAAACTAAGTTTTTGGTGGAAGGGAAAGGGACCCTGCCAAGCTGGATGTTACAGCTATGGCTTGTGCTGAAGAAGAGGTTGTAACTATGAAAGAGGTTAATTCCATTAAGAAGGGACCAGATCTGCACTGCAAGAGAAAGAGGGGTGCCCTCAGGGCAAGATCTTACTCCGCTGACCTTGCAAATTGCGAAAGGAAAAGTCTTAAGGAATTAACAAAAAATATCTAAAATGTGCTTGAGGGGACTGGGGCTCATCCTAAGTGGGCAGGCAAGCTTGTCGACAGTCTCCATGTGGTTCAGGCTTTAGCATCATAACAGGTACATGAACAAAAGGATTGTAAAGATCTTTCTCTGTGGTAAAGAGAAAGGGGAGCATTACAAATAGCAAAGTTAGAAGGACAGAGCCTTCTAAACCACTTGACATCAGACATGGAGCTACAGGATTTGGTATTTGGCCTGCTGGTTTTGGTCTTGCTTTGGTCCAATATTTTCTTGCTATGCTCTCCCCCCCCCCCCCCCCTTTCTCCCTTTCTGAATGGTAATGTATATTCTGTGCCATTATATGCAATCTGGATTTTTTGTTTTGTTTTGTTTTGTTTTGTTTTGTTTTATAGGAGTTTTGATTAGG